>NC_139575.1:28473950-28718950 GCF_946808225.1 Silurus aristotelis
GGAGTTTTCAGGCTAAGATAGTCTCTCCAGACCGACCTCTGGCATGCCTAGAGCAGCTAGAGCAGTGGCCTGAAGCTGTTCTAGGGGCCACCGGGGAGGCAGCAAGTCAAACGAATCTGACAACCAGGCATGAAAAAACGCACTTCACCTGTGTTCTGAGCTGCACGGCATAGGGAGAAAGCTTCACCGATGGTGATTTTTAAATGCACGATGGTGCCAAAAGATAAACTCCCGAGAGAAATTGTTGTGAAAGGAAAGAGAAAGACAGTGAACAATGACTTTCTTGGTAGGCTACTGTTTGAATACAAGCCATGTTACAGGCACTGTCTTTCGTTAAAGCCTGTGTAAAGTTCATTAGTTTCAATGTAGGCACCTGCGGCTTATAGACAGGTGCGGCATATTTATGTTAAAAAAAAAAATCTTTGTAAAATTCAGTGGGTGCGGCTTATATTTGGGTGCGCTTAATAGTCCGGAAATTACGGTAGTTAATTTAGTCACTGTTCTAAAAAGGAACCTGGGATTGTTTGATTACGAACTACTCTCTTGAGGGCATAAGTATCGCTATTAAACAATGGTGCAGGTGTTTTTTCTCTTACCTTTTTTAAACGGATGGGGTCAATGGTGTCTAATGTGCTAGTAAGGATGGAGTCTATGTTGTTAGCCATTTTGTCAAGATCATTAGCATTTAGGGGTTTAGTGAGAAGTTGAGACAGATCGAGCAGGATACTGGTGAATCTGTCCATATGGGTCGGAACAAAAGTCCTACCAACATCCATCCAAGATGGCGGCGCAGCAGTAGCTCGCAGCGGCCTCTCCGGATTCAAAAATGGTGCTTTAACCATATTTAGCACGACCCTTCACAATACATGGACACTGCTACGGTACAGGCATCATGCAACCAACAATCTGCATGATGATCTTATCAACAACCTTCGCGACCAGGCCCCCAGACCTCGGTGTTACCTGATGCCGGTGGCCGGGAGAGGAGACGTCAAAAGCGCTGTTCGAGGAAGCGGAAGCGCGGCAAGCGGGTGGGTGTCCGTGCTAGGCTAAATGCTAACCCTAACCGGCCAGCTATCCCGTCCGTTTTTCTTTCCAACGTCTGCTCCCTGAATAATAAACTGGACTACATCCGACTCCAGCAAACCACACGGCGAGAGTTTAGAGACTGTTGCGTCTTTGTTTTCACGGAGACGTGGCTCAGCGGCAGAGTTCCGGAAGCCGCCATCCAGCTAGACGGGCTAACCGTGTTTCGAGCCGACAGAAACGCAGCTCTGTGCGGTAAGACTCGTGGTGGTGGCGTGTGTGTTTATATCAACATGGAATGGTGTAAGAACTCTGTGCTTGTTTCACGCTACTGCTCATCGCTAGTGGAGTTTGTAACTGTTAGATGCAGACCTTTTTAGTTTACATCGTCGGAGTGTACATTCCACCCAGTGCTAATGCTAAGGAGGCACTGAGTGAACTCTATGGTGCTATTAGCGACCTGCAGAATGCTCACCCCGACGGATTGTTTATTATCGCCAGAGATTTCAACCATACAAATCTCAAGACTATGCTTCCTAAACTCCATCAGCATGTGGACTTTGCAACGAGAGGAGCGAACATGCTGGATCGTGTTTACACAAACATCCCCGGCGCATATCGTGCGGAGCCCCGCCCCGATCTCGGATACTCAGACCACAGCTCTGTTATGTTAATTCCAGCATACAGACCGCTCATCAGACGCTCTAAACCGGTTCTGAAACAGGTGAAAACCTGGCCAGAAGGAGCTACTTCTGCTCTTCAGGACTGTTTTGAGTGCACTGACTGGGACATGTTTAGAAAGGCTGCAACCTACGGCGATTCCATCAACTTGGAGGAGTACCCATCATCAGTGACCAGCTACATCAGCAAGTGCGTTGATGATGTGACCATCTCCAAGACCATCACTACACGCTCCAACCAGAAACCGTGGATGACTGCAAATGTGTTCTAGGGGCCACCGGGGAGGCAGCAAGTCAAACGAATCTGATACATTTCTGGGCGGAAGCTGAGGGAGGCATTCACTGGAGACCGCTGTGCCCAGAAACACCGGGGGGTGGCAAGGTTAACAATTCGATCTTCCGAGGGGCACTGAGGAGAGGTGTGCACTGTGTGCTGAGGCCTACAACCAAAATTGGCCTTGATACTCTTTTCTTTCGAGACAGTCAAGTAGTTGCCCAGTAAACACAAGCTGTATGTCGAACATTTATCCTTCAGACAATATTTATATATATATATATATATATATATATATATATATATATATATATATATATATATATATATATATATATACACATATATATATACACATATATGTGTATATATATATATATATATATATATATACACACACACACACACACACACACACACACACACACACACACACACTGGTGATCAAAATTAGAGAACAATTTATAAACAATTTAACAATTCTAAAATAATGTCATCTTCACTGCTCAACAGTTGAAGGAGTTTTTGTCCTGTTTATACCATGCTACCAGAACACCTTTTCCACAAACTAACTAAAGCATTTCTAAAATGACGTTTCACCTGCCTCTCATTCGGACTGTCAACAGGAAAGGCGAATCATTCGTTATGCTGAAAACAACCAGGCATGAAAAAACGCACTTCACCTGTGTTCTGAGCTGCACGGCATAGGGAGAAAGCTTCACCGATGGTGATTTTTAAATGCACGATGGTGCCAAAAGATAAACTCCCGAGAGAAATTGTTGTGAAAGGAAAGAGAAAGACAGTGAACAATGACTTTCTTGGTAGGCTACTGTTTGAATACAAGCCATGTTACAGGCACTGTCTTTCGTTAAAGCCTGTGTAAAGTTCATTAGTTTCAATGTAGGCACCTGCGGCTTATAGACAGGTGCGGCATATTTATGTTAAAAAAAAAAATCTTTGTAAAATTCAGTGGGTGCGGCTTATATTTGGGTGCGCTTAATAGTCCGGAAATTACGGTAGTTAATTTAGTCACTGTTCTAAAAAGGAACCTGGGATTGTTTGATTACGAACTACTCTCTTGAGGGCATAAGTATCGCTATTAAACAATGGTGCAGGTGTTTTTTCTCTTACCTTTTTTAAACGGATGGGGTCAATGGTGTCTAATGTGCTAGTAAGGATGGAGTCTATGTTGTTAGCCATTTTGTCAAGATCATTAGCATTTAGGGGTTTAGTGAGAAGTTGAGACAGATCGAGCAGGATACTGGTGAATCTGTCCATATGGGTCGGAACAAAAGTCCTACCAACATCCATCCAAGATGGCGGCGCAGCAGTAGCTCGCAGCGGCCTCTCCGGATTCAAAAATGGTGCTTTAACCATATTTAGCACGACCCTTCACAATACATGGACACTGCTACGGTACAGGCATCATGCAACCAACAATCTGCATGATGATCTTATCAACAACCTTCGCGACCAGGCCCCCAGACCTCGGTGTTACCTGATGCCGGTGGCCGGGAGAGGAGACGTCAAAAGCGCTGTTCGAGGAAGCGGAAGCGCGGCAAGCGGGTGGGTGTCCGTGCTAGGCTAAATGCTAACCCTAACCGGCCAGCTATCCCGTCCGTTTTTCTTTCCAACGTCTGCTCCCTGAATAATAAACTGGACTACATCCGACTCCAGCAAACCACACGGCGAGAGTTTAGAGACTGTTGCGTCTTTGTTTTCACGGAGACGTGGCTCAGCGGCAGAGTTCCGGAAGCCGCCATCCAGCTAGACGGGCTAACCGTGTTTCGAGCCGACAGAAACGCAGCTCTGTGCGGTAAGACTCGTGGTGGTGGCGTGTGTGTTTATATCAACATGGAATGGTGTAAGAACTCTGTGCTTGTTTCACGCTACTGCTCATCGCTAGTGGAGTTTGTAACTGTTAGATGCAGAAGCGCCTTTTTAGTTTACATCGTCGGAGTGTACATTCCACCCAGTGCTAATGCTAAGGAGGCACTGAGTGAACTCTATGGTGCTATTAGCGACCTGCAGAATGCTCACCCCGACGGATTGTTTATTATCGCCAGAGATTTCAACCATACAAATCTCAAGACTATGCTTCCTAAACTCCATCAGCATGTGGACTTTGCAACGAGAGGAGCGAACATGCTGGATCGTGTTTACACAAACATCCCCGGCGCATATCGTGCGGAGCCCCGCCCCGATCTCGGATACTCAGACCACAGCTCTGTTATGTTAATTCCAGCATACAGACCGCTCATCAGACGCTCTAAACCGGTTCTGAAACAGGTGAAAACCTGGCCAGAAGGAGCTACTTCTGCTCTTCAGGACTGTTTTGAGTGCACTGACTGGGACATGTTTAGAAAGGCTGCAACCTACGGCGATTCCATCAACTTGGAGGAGTACCCATCATCAGTGACCAGCTACATCAGCAAGTGCGTTGATGATGTGACCATCTCCAAGACCATCACTACACGCTCCAACCAGAAACCGTGGATGACTGCAAATGTGCGTGCGCTGCTGAAACAAAGAGACTCTGCCTTCAGATCAGGGGACAAGGCGGCCTTAAAAACAGCAAGGGCCAAACTGTCTCGTGCCATCAGAGAGGCGAAGCACGCACACGCGAAGAAAATCCACAACCACTTCCAGGACAGTGGAGACACCCGGCGCATGTGGCAGGGCATCCAGGCGATCACGAATTACAAGACCACATCACCTGCTTGTGACCGTGACCCCTCCCTCCCAGATGTGCTGAACAACTTCTACGTCCGGTTCGAGGTGCAGAACAACGTGGTGGCGAGGAAGACCATCCCTCCCCCCAGTGATCAGGTGCTCTGTCTAACCACAGCTGAAGTGAGGAAAACTCTATGCAGAGTTAACCCACGAAAGTCTGCTGGACCAAACAACATTCCTGGCAGAGTGCTCAGGGAATGTGCAGAACAGCTAGCAGATGTCCTCACTGACATCTTCAACATCTCCCTGAGCAGCAACGTTGTTCCCACATGCCTCAAGACAACGACCATTGTTCCCGTGCCGAAGAAGTCTTCTGTCTCCTGCCTCAATGACTATCGTCCCGTCGCGCTCACACCCATCGTGATGAAGTGCTTCGAGAGGCTCGTCATGAGGCACATTAAGACACAGCTTCCACCCTCCCTGGACCCCATGCAGTTTGCGTATCGTCCAAACCGTTCCATGGATGATGCTATCTCCACAACCCTCCATCTGGCCCATCTGGCCCTCACCCACCTGGATAACAAATCATAATCAAAATCAAATCAAATTTTATTCATCACATACACATACATACAGGGTACGACATGTAGTGAAATGCTTTATACGATGGTCCGGCATGAGGGAATAGGATGGGGGAAAAGAAAAGGAGGCAGATAAATAAGTATAAGGTATAAGAAAAACTATATAAAATAAAATAAAAATAAATAAAATAAAATAAAAGAGTATAAGGTATAAAGATAAATAAAAAGATAATGTATGAAACAAATATACATATAAACAGTAAACAACGTGTAGTAAAAAAATGTAAACAATAGGCAATTTGTGGTGGGTTGTCCATAAAGTGTCCGTGTGCGGTATGGTGTGGTGTAAAGGTCCGTAAAGTGTCCATGTGCAATATGGTGTGGTATGAATAAAATAAAAAGCGCACTGTGCTGTGCAAGTCCAGAGTTTAAAGTGTCGTGGTGCAAACGGTGAGATATGTTTAAAGTGACGTGGTGCGAAGGTGAAATATGTACAGAGAAGTGTGATGATGGAGAGAGTGGGCCAGTTCTAGATCCTGGGTGTTTCCTGGTTTAAACACCGAATGGCCTGCGGGAAGAAGCTCCTCCTCATTCTCTCTGTGTTCGCTTTCAGGGAGCGGAAGCGTTTTCCTGAATGCAACAGAGAAAAGAGTCCATTGTTGGGATGGCTGAGGTCCTTCATAATCTTCCTAGCACTTGTCCAGCACCACGTGCTATAGATGTCCTGCAGGTTAGGGAGCTCAGTGTGGATGGTACGTTCAGCTGAACGCACCACCCTCTGGAGGGCTCGTCTGTCCTGCATGGTGCTGTTCCCGAACCAGGAAGTGATGCTACCCGTCAGAACGCTCTCAATGGTGCAAGTGTAGAAGGTCTTAAGCACCTGAGAGGGTAGTTTAAAGTCCCTTAAGCGTCTCAGATGGTACAGACGCTGCCGGGCCTTCTTCACCAGGGTGTTGGTGTGACAGGACCAAGACAGATCCTGTGTGATGTTAACACCAAGGTACCGGAAACTGTCCACTCTCTCCACTGGGGTCCTGCTGATGTTTATAGGTTGGTATGACCGCTCCCGCTTTGTGCTGAAGTCCACGATCAACTCCTTAGTCTTGCTGATGTTCAGGAGAAGGTTGTTCTCCTGGCACCATCTCTCCAGGTTTTTAACCTCCTGTAGGTAGGCCGTCTCGTCGTTGTTGGAGATCAGACCCACCACAACAGTGTCGTCAGCAAACTTGATGATGGTGGTGAAGTTGGATGTGGCCACACAGTCATGTGTGTACATTGAGTAAAGCAGGAGGCTCAGAACACAACCCTGGGGTGCGCCAGTGCTGAGGGTGAGGGTGGATGAGGTGTGTTTTCCCACCCGTACGGCTTGTGGTCTGTCTGTCAGGAAGTTAGAGATCCATTGACACAGCGGCTGGATGAGTCCCAGGACCTCCAACTTAGAGGTGAGTGTGGAGGGAATTATGGTGTTAAACGCTGAACTGTAGTCCACGAACAACATCTTTGCATAATTCCCATTTCTTTGGTCCAGGTGGCTCATCGTGGTGTGAAGAAGATGAGCAATGGCGTCCTCAGTAGAGCGGTTCTGACGGTACGCAAACTGTAGTGGGTCCAGTGTGTCTGGTAGTGATGCAGTGATGAAGTCTCTGACCAGTCTCTCGAAGCACTTCATCACTACTGAGGTCAAGGCTACAGGGCGGTAGTCGTTAAGGCAGGCGGGCTGGGGTTTCTTCGGGACAGGAACAATGGTGGACTGTTTGAAACATGAGGGGACAACAGACTGATCCAGTGAGAGGTTGAATATCTCCGTGAACACCGGTGCTAGCTGGTCAGCGCAGGCTTTCAGAACCCGGCCTGTGATGCCATCTGGTCCTGCTGCCTTCCTGGTATTCACTCTCTTGAAAGCCCTCCTCACGTCATGCTCCGAGATGGTGAGTGTGTTTACCTCTCCGGCTCTCTCGGCGTGCACGCTGGTTGTAAACAGGCATGAGGAAGATGGCGGCATGGTCCGATTTCCCAAACGGTGGACGTGATTGTGCCTTGTAGCTGTTCTTGAATGGCGTGTAACAGTGGTCCAGTGTTCTTTCGCCCCTGGTAGGGCAGGTGATGTGCTGATGAAAGTTCGATAGTGCGCGCTTGAGGTTGGCACTGTTGAAATCTCCGACCACAATGAGTGCAGCGTCCCGATGCCTGTGTCCGCTTGAGGTGGAATATAAACGGCATTGACAATGACTGAACTGAATTCCCGAGGTAGATAGAAGGGCCGACATTTGATGGTCAGTAGTTCCAGATTTGGTGTGCAGGAGCGTGAAAGAGGAACGATGCTCGCACTGTCGCACCAGTGGTTGTTCACCATCAGACACACTCCACCTCCTCTTGACTTCCCCGACTCCAGTGTTCTGTCCATGCGGTAAACCGAGAAGGACTCGGCCGGCTGGATGGCGTGGTCCGGTACCGCTGGGTTCAGCCATGTCTCGGTAAAGCAGAGAAGGTTGCAGTCCCGAATGTCTCTCTGGAACTTGACCCTTGCCCTGAGGTCGTCGAGCTTGTTCTCCAGTGACTGGACGTTGGCTAACAGGATACTAGGTAAGGGAGCGCGGTGTGCGCGTGCCCTCAGCCTGTTCCTGACGCCGGCTCGTTTCCCTCGCGGACGCCGGTACGGGTCGCGTCCTTTGTTCACCCTCAGGATCTCGCTCGGCCAGCATGGGTTCGGGTTTAAAAACGGCGAAAGGTGAGTGCATTGTACACCAATAGATATGAGTGTCTCTGTCATATCTAATGATGTCCATCTTGTGTAGATGGAAGTGTAACTACTTAAATAAAAGTATAAAATAAATAAAAAAAAGAGAAAACGTAGCCGGAGCAGTCGTCACGACTGCTCCGGCTACGGCCCCGACCTCACCGACCTCACCGACCTCACCGGCGCCATCTTGGCCCCGACCTCACCGGCGCCATCTTGAAAACCAAGGACTCGTATGTACGAATGCTGTTCATTGACTTCAGCTCAGCATTCAACACAATCATTCCTCAGCACCTGATCGAGAAGTTGAACCTTCTGGGCCTGAACACCTCCCTCTGTAACTGGATCCTGGACTTCCTGACTGAGAGACCTCAGTCAGTCAGGATCAGGAACAGCATCTCCAGCACCACCACACTGAGCACTGGGGCCCCCCAGGGCTGTGTGCTCAGCCCACTGCTGTTCACTCTGCTGACTCACGACTGTGTAGCAATGCACAGCTCGAACCACATCATCAAGTTCGCTGATGACACGACCATGGTGGGTCTAATCAGCAAGAACGACGAGTCAGCATATAGAGAAGAGGTGCAACGGCTAACTGCCTGGTGTGGAGCAAACAACCTGTCTCTGAACGTGGACAAAATGAAAGAGATGGTTGTGGACTTCAGGAGAGCACAGAGCGACCAATCTCCACTGATTATTGATGGATCCTCAGTGGAGATCGTCAAGAGCACCAAATTCCTTGGTGTTCATCTGGCAGACAACCTCACCTGGTCTCTTAACACCAGCTCCATCACCAAGAAAGCCCAGCAGCGTTTCTACTTTTTAAAAAGGCTGAGGAAAACCCACCTCCCTCCCCCCATCCTGTCCATGTTCTACAGAGGGACCATTGAGAGCATCCTGAGCAGCTGCATCGTCTCGGATCGCAAGACCCTACAGAGGATAGTGAGGACAGCTGAGAAGATCATCGGAGTCCCTCTCCCCTCTATCATGGACATTTACACTACACGCTGCATCCGCAAAGCACACAGCATTGTGGACGATCACACACACCCCTCACACACACTTTTTACACTCCTACCATCAGGAAAACGGTTCCAAAGCATTCGGGCCGCCACAACAAGACTATGCAACAGTTTCTTTCCACAAGCCATCAGGCTACTTAATACACAGAAATGAAACGGAACTTTTTGCACTACATTGTTCTGTTTATACTCACTTCTGGGATATAGTTTTTAGTTTGTATAGTTTTTACAGTTTTCTTGTACAGTACTGTATATTCAAGTATACAGTCGGTTTACTGGTCGGCGCTATATAGGGTTTTGTGTCTTGTCTTGTGTCGTCTGTCTGCACTGTCTGTCTGCACTGTTTGCACTAGGTTGCACTCGATGCACTTTATGTAACTTGTGTTGTAGCTCTATGTTGTTTTGTTTGTTGTTGTTTAGTATAGCACCAGGGTTCTGGAGAAACGTTGTCTCGTTTTTACTGTGTACTGTGTACCGCCGTGTATAGTAGAAATGACAATAAAAGCCTCTTGACTTGACTTGACCAAGTCGATAGACACGGCTAATCTGTTCTACCAGTAATGTGTACAATATAAGCTCTGTGATATCATCACTCTGAGATCAAATTACCTATATCAGTGATGTCTGCTCCGTGGGAAATTATTAATATTAGTGTGTGATTAAAACGATGAAATGAAAATTGGGTATATATTAGGGTAGTCAATGTGCAGCTTGTATAGCAGTACAGACTTACTGTACTCTAACTCAAAATACAGCCATTATTGTGAAAAAAGCTGGCAACAAAGTGAGTACGCCGTAAGTGAACATGTCAAAACTGTGTCAATATTTTGTATGAGTAACATTGTTATCCAACACTGCCTTAATCCTCCTGGGCATGGAATTCAGAGCTATACTGTTTGTTGCTGGGATCCTTAAGTTTTATTTCTATAGTATTTTCCCTTGAGACGACATACTAAAACAGTTGCTGAATTGTGAGGGGTGTACTCACTTTTGTTAGATACTGTATACTGTATATTAAACTTCATCAGAAAAACATGAGCAAGTGTGGCGGCAATAGGTCCCCTGGTCTGAGGAACATCACCAAGTACAAGACACCAGCCCCTCAGTCTGTGGAGAAACAACAACTGGCTGAAAATCTGAATGTGTTTTACTGCCGGTTTGAAAAGCACAGTCTGCTACCCCCCTTCCTGCCTTCCCTCCATTCATTTAAGGTATGTGTAGAGGATGTGAAATGAGTCTTCAGAAAACAAACATTAAGTCGGTTCCCGAGGCAGCCGACTGCGCACATTCTGCGCATATATACGGTGCTCATTCCACTCACGTTCCGCACACTTTCCAAATCTGCACATACTGTGCCGCGCATATTGTGCTCGCATGTCTATGCGAATGCTCTGCTCCTGGAGAGTCTATGAAGGGGGTTCTCTCACCCCTCATGGTTCTGGCCCCGATCTTGCTAAGGCAAAGCGGTGTGCTGGTTCCTGGGGCTCACAGATGGAGGGATTCAAGATGGGCTTGTCCCTTTACCCTTCCTCACCTGCCTGGTCCAACATTCATTTCCAAATCGGAAGCAGACCTTTCTGTGGTTTTTCCCCTTGCAACGACCGCTTTCTGTGGCCTATGTCACAACCTCCGTGGTGGGGTATGCCTTTCTTTCCGGACCTGCACACTGACCTGCACACTGGGCTAAACTCTGCCCACCTCTTCAGTTCCATCATCGTTGTACTCTAATGTAGTGGGACTGAAACAGTGTGGTTACGGGTCGATGCCCTGGGTGGATGCCCTGGGAGACTCTGAAAGGAGGCCATTGAGGTGGTCCCTCCTTTAGACAGAGTGTCTGGGTTCTACAGGGGATACTTTGTGGTTCTCAAGAAGGATGGGGGTTGCAAGGATGGGGGTTGCATCCTATTCTGGATTTACACTCCTTGAACCGCTCGGTAAACTGGCTTAGATTCAGGATGCTCACCCTCAAGCAGGTCGTGTCTCAGATCAGGTCAGAGGACTGGTCTGTCACGATAGATCTAAAGGTTTGAAAAGCACAGTCTGCTACCCCCCTTCCTGCCTTCCCTCCATTCATTTAAGGTATGTGTAGAGGATGTAAAATGAGTCTTCAGAAAACGAACATTAAGTCGGTTCCCGAGGCAGCAGACTGCGCACACTCTGCACATATATACAGTGCTCATTCCACTCACGTTCCGCACACTTTCCAAATCTGCACATACTGTGCCGCGCATATTGTGCTCGCATGTCATGCGTATATTGACAATTGGTTGATATTAGCTCGATCAGAGATTTTGGCAGTCCGGCATTGAGATGCCGTCCTCGCTTGTATGAAGGAGCTGGGGTTAGGCATACTGTAGGGCTCTACCGTCATGTGGGCACAGCTGTCTCCCGCTCGGATCAAGGCTATTCTCATGGCAGTCAAGAGAGTGAGAGAAGGCCAGTCACTCACTATGAAGCAGTTTCAGAGGCTGCTGGGGTTCATAGCAGCAGCATCCAGTGTGATTCCACTTGGCCTCCTGCACATGAGACCACTCCAGTGGTGGATCAGAGACAAAGGGTTCTCCTGCAAAGGCAACCCACTCTGCACCATCAAGGTCTTGGGGTGAGCTCTTCGAGCCTTAGATGTGTGAAAAGAACCTGCTTTCCTGTCACAAGGCTCCGTTCTGGGAGCACCTTGTTGTCGCATACTACTAAATGGATGCGTCCCTCACGGAGTGTGGGGCAGTCATTAATGGGGTCCATCTCACTTGGCACATAAACCCCCTGGAGAGGCTAGCCATGCTTCTTGATTGGAAGCACTTTCTGCCAGACCTGAGGAATCACCCAAACAAGGATGGGTTCCCTTTTGAGTCTGGTTCCTATCAAAGTTTCTTCCTCATAACATCTAAGGGAGTTTTTCCTTGCCATGGCTTGCTCATCAGGGATAAATGCACACCATTCACCTTAACTCTTAAAATTCTGTAAAGCTGCTTTGAGACAATGTCTGTTGTGAAAAGCACTTTAGAAATAAATTTGACTTGACTTGACTCCACTCGAAATGTGGCGGCCTGGTCTATTCAGAGCTTGGACAATGTTGTGGGCAAAGCATTTTGACGAAGAGTCTTGCGTTATCTCCCCATTGCTCTTCTCCCTGTACACAAATGACTGCACCTTTTTAAACCCCTTGTGTCAAGCTCTTGAAGGTTGCGGAGGACACTACAGTCATCAGCTTTATCCAGGATGAAGATGAGCCTGCTAACAACCAGGACATTAAAGAGCTGGCTGTCTGGTGCAATCACCATAAACTTTAGCTCAGCATGGACCCCCCCCCCCCCCCCCCCCCACACACACACACACACACACACACACACACACCGTCATGAACAGCACTGTAGCAACAGTGGAGTCATTCAAGTTTCTGGGTACCACCATCTCTTAGGACCTGAAGTGGGACAAAGCTATTTCTGATTTTGATTCCAATAACAACTCCAAGCACACCACCAAGATGACAACTGCCTTGCTGTGGAAGCTGAAGGTGAACTTGATGGAGTGGCTAAGTATGTCACATCAGCACTTAAAACCGGATCATGTTTTTAGAGCCTTGTATACTTTGTACAATTATGAATATGTGGCCACATACATCTCAAGTTTTCTTAACACTGCTGGGCTGGACCTGATCTCTAGCAACAATGAGAGGGCCTAGTGTGTCTCTTGAATGTTTGGAAATAACTAATCATTCATTATTTCTGAAAGACACATTCATTTTCCTCTTGTTATGTATGCAACACACTATGGAATTTGAATTATATGAATGTTTAATTTGACCAAGAAAATATATAAATTGACTTTATTTTCATTCAAACAAACCCCTTTTACATAAACAACAGCTCTACACACTCTGGGTGCTTGGACAGTTACAGTATCCTATACAGAGCTATGACATGTTTTCAGTTATTGTCTTTGGATCCAATTAGCTGCAGATCAAGCATTATTGCATGGTGTTGAACCATAGAGTGTAAAATAAGAATCCAACCTTCCCTGCTCCAAATTAACCCACTTAATGCTGACAGGACTCTAGTGGAGAGTTGCAGTTTCCCAGCTTCTCAAGAAACATAAATGTATCTAATAACACACTTACATTCGCACTGTTTTTTTTTTAAGGACTCCCTTTTTACTGCTTCTTTATAAAAAAGTGTGATGTTTGTTTCAGTCAAAAACAATTATTTGAATATATCTGTTGATTACGTTTCTTGTTTTGTTTTACATTTCATGCCTCAATCTTTTCCTAGCATCTTGTTTAAAGAATTCTGCTATAATAATCACTGTACTTTAATTATTATTAAAGAATTTCTATATTGTGTTTGTTCTTCTGATCTTCACCAGCTTTGTATACCCTTAATGCAAAGCTGTAGGGTAATTGATGGAAGCTACTGGGGCCCGCCGAAATTCCCCAGTGTCCTCTGGGTTCAGGGTTGAAGAGCTGCAGCAGAATCCTTGGTCCTGATCTCTCATTAATAAGAGCAGGCAAACCTCAACTGAATCAGGAACACTTGATTTTCAGGACAATGCATAGCCTATTCCTGGTTTAAAGTAGTCAACATATTTATGATATTTATAAGAGTTCAAGATAAAAAAAAAAAAACTACTTCGAACCATTTCCTCTTTCAACTATAAGGCTAGTTGTGATTGCTTTTGATTGTGCGTGGAGACTCAAAATACTGCAAATAAGACACTGATATTGAGCAAGTTCAGCAGAGGAAAATTTTCTAATGAGGAGTGTAGAATGATTGAATGCAGAATTGAAGTGAGCATTTATATGGCAATATAATATATAAATGGTCTCCCTCGTGTATGATTTATTATGCAAAAAAAATTCAATTAATAAGAAATCAAGTAATAGAAGTTTATTTTCAATATTCTAGTCCAGCTAAACTGTAGACAAATTGTAGACTGCTTAACAATAGAGTTTAATGCCAATGCAGCTATTCAATGATCTACTGTATAATGAGAGACATGAATCTGGTCCTTATTTTTCATAGATTTTTACAAATGAAATTTATTAGATCATTTTTTTTAATTTCTTAGACAGAGTGGGCAAAATCCAAGGTCACCACAGGCCAACTCCAATGGCTTTTATTGTCATTTCCACCATTTGCAGATGGTACAGTGGACAGTAAAAGGAAACAACATTCTTCCAGGACCAAGGTACTGCATAAAACAACATAGACCTTCATAAAACTAACTAACAATACAGAATTGTGTATACACTGTTTCAAAAGTAGTTTAAAAAATGGCGCATAAGGTTATTTAGTTAAGTTTTGTTTCTATAACAATCCAGTCTCTATGAACTATGAAATTAGATTATAGTTGTTTTCCTGCAGGTTAGATACATTCTTACACCTGTCATATTTATCTAACATCAACACCAAATTATACTCTTCTCTCCTGAGACAGTTAAGTAGTTGCCCAGTAAAGGCAAGCTGTAAAAAACATATATTAGTATAATATTATTTAAATGCCCACTCCTGGAGCTTGGAGCCAAAGCAAAGCAAATGCCCAGCATTTGTCCTTAAGATAATACTAATAATGTAATTTTATGCATTAATAACTTAGTGCTAGTACACATGTTTGTTTATATATTTAAATATATAAAAGAACAAAAAGTGATCATCACTTTAGACATTATTGTATGTTGGTGCAAGAGTCTCCAGTCTTTTCTAGTGAAAGTGTCATATGTTAGTTTGAATATTGAATATCATGATCAGTTGATTAAACTGGTGAAAACATAGGCTCCTAGGCTCTTGAGAGAAAGAAGCTTAAGTTGATGTTAATCAGCACCTATTTTTAGATGTTTTTTAGGTGTCATTACCACACTTGTAAAGAAAAAACACTAGAGTATATAACCCAGAAGAGTATAAAAGTGTCACACTGCATCTAATTATCTTTACATGAGGTACCTGAAAAGTCAAATTTACTCTGTTTCTTATGTCAATATTTTGTGTTTTGTTCTTATTCATTTTCTAGTTTTTCACAAACAATATTTGCAAAGTTCTGTAAGAATGAATATGAGCCGGGATGCATTTGAAGATGCCTTTATAAAGAATTTTATATCGGTTGGATTAGGTGTCATAATTACTTACATCAATGGAATCTTTGTGTTTGCTTTTTTTAGAACTCCAATTTTTTACACTGACCCAAGATATATCCTTTATATTCACCTAGTTATCAATGACATGATTATGCTTTTTGTATCAGTCACTTTGCAAGTTGTTGTGTACTCTGTACCACTTATCAATGTTACAATATGCTGTTTTCTCCTTCTTTTGGGCTTGGCAACCTCAGAAAACACAGCACTGAATCTGGCTGGAATGGCCTTGGAGCGCTACATTGCCATCTGCAAGCCACTGCATCACCCTCAGCTCTGCACAGTAAAAAGAACTTACATTTGCATTAGTTTGATATGGCTTCTTACCATTTTAACTGCACTGACAGACATCATCATTGTCTTAATAAAACAACCCATAGGTTTTTTCTTAACATCAACTATGTGCTATAGCAAGAACATTTTTAACTCAAATGAGCACCTCATCAAAGCAATATTTATGCAGTCAGTAAATTTATCAAGTGTGTGGATTATGCTAGTTTTTACTTACTTTAAGGTTTTTCAGGCAGCTAATGCTGCAACTATTGATCAGGGTAAGGCAAGAAAAGCCCGGAACACTATCCTACTACATGGCATACAGCTCCTTCTCTGTATGCTTGCTTATATCACACCACTTATTACATATTTTTTCTTAGAATTGTTTCCTAAATATAGAAGTACAATTCTGTTCATCTTTTATATAATATCTAACGTAATTCCAAGACTACTTAGTCCACTTATTTACGGAGTCCGTGATCAAAAAATGTTTAAATATGTCAGCAGATATTTGACATTTAGGCAGTTTAGCACACAAAATGGACTAACATGCAAGGAACCAAAGTCTTAGCACAAATTTACATCAAGCCAAATAATATGAAATACCATGATATATCTTACTGTTAAGATAAATTTTACTGTTGAGATAAAGCCTTTTAAGGGATGTGTTAAATGACAGTACCATGGAACTCTAGCTATTTCCTAACATATAATCATATTTAATTAAATGTGCACATATGGCACTTAAACATGTCTAGTTTGTATAGAAATTTATACTGCATGTTTCTACTAAGAATAGTATGAATACTAATAATAGTATTTTTAGTTTTCTAAAATGGTTAAGAAAGAGTTATAATACACTTGGCAATGCAAACCTAAGGACAGATCTAAACCATGCACACACATATATATATATATATATATATATATATATATATATATATATATATATATATATATATATATATATATATGTGTGTGTGTGTGTGTGTGTGTGTGTGTGTGTGTGTGTGTGTGTGTGTGTGCATAAAAGACAACCTATATTATTCAACCTATACCACTTATAAAGTTTAATTTATGGATGAATGGCACAGCTAACATTTTAATTGTTTATAGTTAGTGAAATGTATGTGATACAGTTCCTGTTATTATTTACATTATAGAAATAAACAAACAGGATCCTCTTATCCTCTCTCTCAAAAACACTTGTTATTTTACAGATAAACTGGAAAGCATTTATTCATCTGTCTTGAAGACTTTTACATGGTAGACAACTTCACAACTTTGCATCGAACTTACAAAAAGTTAAAGTGTCACAAATGTGTCACTGTCACAAATGTGACAGTGACACATTTGTGAACCCTGTCATACTTTTACTTAAGACATATTATGCAATAAATTAAGCAAATAAGATTAAGGTTATAAGTTTACAGTACATACACCTTGAAGAATCTGCAAAATGTTAATAGATTCAATTTTGTTTATTGTCATTAAATTACTATACAATAAAAGGCATCATAAACAATATTTTTTTATTTATGCATTGAAAAGATTATTTCACAAAGCAAATGTTTATATATGGTCCACAAGACACAACGAAATTTTGGCACATACATATATAAATATTTTTGACGATTACAATTATTACATGTATTAGATTTTTAATAGTATTACCTCGATAATCATTGACTGTTTTTATGTTTTGTGATAGTTGACATGTTTATGAGTCCCTTGTTTGTCCTGAGCACTTAAGATGCCAATTTTTCTTAGGAAAAAATTGTTGATGAATTGCACACTATTTGGATTCCAGCATCTTCTGCATGTTTGATGACTTTCCAACAGTGGTTACATGAATTTGAGCTCCATCCATTGTGATGTATTGTAATGTATAATGTTTTTTTGAGAATCAATAAATGTTTTTAACCTTTTGTAATAGTTGTCCCTTAGTTGTCCTAAGTGATGAATCACAAAATTATTAAGCCATGTTTGAAAAGAGGTAAAAAATGCAAAAGAAGATAGAAAACCAGATGATGATGATGATGATGATGATGATGAACCAATAAAACATTTAAAGTTCAAGATAATAACACAATATCAAGAATCAGTTACATGTAACCTTTTAAAAAGGTTCATTTGCATAAATTAACTCATTGTCTTGTGGACTATTTTAATTTAATAATTTTTTATTGTATAGCCCTTTTAACAATAAACATTGTCTCAAAGCAGCTTTACAGAGATAATGTGGTGATAAAGAATAAATAAGATGGTTCTTTATGTGTAAGTTTGTCCTTGATGAGCAAGCCAATGGTGGCTGTGGCAAAGAAAAACTCCCCGAGATGGCATAAGGAAGAAACCTTGGGAGGAACCAGACTTAAGGGGGAACCCATTCTCCTTTGGGTAGCACCAAATGTCCATTTATTACAGATAAACGATGTTGAGCTGTGCAGTGATGGTGATCAGATTAAAACAGTAGTCCTGAATCAGTGTAGCAGACTGTTGACATTAACTACAGTCCAAATCCAAATCCCCAAAGCTCCTGTTCTTACTCTGTAATTTCACGAATCCCCAGGAAGTTGATGAGAAACCATCCCCAGCTGCACAAAGTGGCCTCCAATCAAAGAAAACACTATCAAGTGTCAGGCCTGGACGAAGCGGGCAGATCCGAGGAGAGGGGCAGGAACAGTGGTCACTGGAACCTCAAAAGCATGTTTATTTGTAAACAGCTGCTGTGTAAAGTAGTATTCAGCACAATCCTGAATAAAAAACAAATGTAATATTTATTATCTGTCTGTTCATAATAATAATTATTATAAATTATTAACAGATTCTGCAAGTTGTATGTAAACATATATTCTCACATTTTATTTGTCACATACACATACATACAGGGTACGACATGCAGTGAAATGCTTTGTACGACTGTCCGGGATGAGGGAATAGGATGGGGAGAAGGAATAAAACAAAGAAATAAGAAGGCAGATAAATAAAGACAATAAACTATGTAAAATATAAAATATATAAAGATAAAGATATATATAGGAAAAATTGTATATACAGGGTATGTTTATGGATACTAGGTATGCTAATGTACAGTAAACAATAATCACATAGGCTGGTTGATGTGATCGTCCTTAAAGTAAACGTGTGTGGTATGGTGTGGTATAAAGTATAAAGTTCTCTCTGTGTTTGCTTTCTGGGAGCGGAAGCGTTTCCCTGACCACAACAAAGAAAAGAGTCCATTGTTGGGATGGCTAAGGTCCTTCATAAAACTTTCTGGCTCTGGTCCGGCACCACGTGCTGTAGATGTCCTGCAGGTTAGGGAGCTCGGTGTGGATGGTATGTTCAGCTGAACGCACCACCCTCTGGAGGGCTCGCCTGTCCTGCATGGTGCTGTTCCCAAACCAGGAAGTGATGCTACCCGTCAGAACGCTCTCAATGGTGTAAAAAGTCTTTAGCACCTAAGAGGGTAGTTTAAAGTCTCTTAAGCATCTTAGATGGTACAGACACTGCCGGGCCTTCTTCACCAGGGTGTTGGTGTGACAGGATCAAGACAGGTCCTGTGTGATGTGAACATCTAGGTACCGGAAACTGTCCACTCTCTCCACTGGGGTCCCGTTAATGTTAAACAGTTGGTATTTTCTTCGTGCTGAAGTCCACTATCAACTCCTTAGTCTTGCTGACGTTCAAGAGAAGATTGTTCCCCTGGAACCATCTCTCCAGGTTTTCAACCTCCTGTAGGTAGGCCATCTCGTCGTTGTTGGAGATCAGGCCAACCACAACAGTGTCGTCAGCAAACTTGATGATGGTGGACTTGGAAGTGGCCACACAGTCGTATATGTACAGTGCGTACAGCAGGGGGCTCAGAACACAGCCCTGGGGCGCTCCAGTGCTGAGGGTGAGGGTGGATGAGGTGTGTTTTCCCACCTGTACAGCTTGTGGTCTGTCTGTCAGGAAGTTAGAGATCCATCGACACAATGGCAGGGTAAATCCCAGGACCTCCAACTTAGAGGTGAGTGTGGACGGAATTATGGTGTTAAAAGCTGAACTGTAGTCCACAAAGAGCATCTTTGTATAATTTCCTTTTCTGTAGTCCAGGTGGTCCATTGTAGTGTGGAGGAGATGAGCAATGGCATCCTCAGTAGAGCGGTTCTGACGATATGCAAACTGTAGAGGCTCCAGATTGCAGCAATAAAGTCTCTCAAAGCACTTCATCACTACTGAGGTCAAGGCTACAGGGCGATAGTCATTAAGGCAGGCGGGCTGGGGTTTCTTCGGGACAGGAACAATGGTGGACTGTTTGAAGCATGAGGGGACAACAGACTATTCCAAAGAGAGGTTAAATATCTCAGTGAACACAGGTGCTAGCTGGTCAGCGCAGGCTTTCAGAACCCAACCTGTGATGCCATCTGGTCCTGCTGCCTTCCCAGTATTCACTTTCTTGAATGCCCTCCTCACGTCATGTTTCGAGATGGTGAACCTGTTTACCTCTCTGGCTCTCTCGGCGTGCATGTTGGTTGTGCTACTTGCACCACTAGCGTGGTTAGCTGCAGCCTCGAAACGAGCGTAAAAGATGTTTAGCTCATCTGTCAGAGAAGTGTCCGCATTCACCATTCTAGAAGATGGTGTTCTGTAGTCCGTGAAGGTTGCATGGTCTGATTTCCCAAACAGTGGATATGATTGTGCCTTGTAGCTGTTCTTGAATGTTGTGTAACAGTGGTCCAGTGTTCTTTCGCCCCTGGTAGGGCACGTGATGTGCTGATGAAAGTTGTTGAAATCTCGTACCACAATGGGCGCAGCTTCCCAATGCTGTGTTTGGTGAAGTGTTAGTGTCTTGTGTAAATCCCATACTGCAGTGTCCATGTCTGCTTGAGGTGGAATATAAACGGCACTGACTTCGCCACTGAATTCCAGAGGTAGATAAAAGGGCCGACATTTGATGGTCAGTGGTTCCAGATTTGGTGTGCAGGAGCGTGAAAGGAGAATTATGCTCGTGCTGTCGCACCAGTGGTTGTTCACTATCAGACACACTCCACCTCCTCTTGACTTCCCCGACTCCAGTGTTCTGTCCATGCGGTAAACCGAGAAAAACTTGGCCGGCTTAATGGCGTGTTCCGGTACCACTGGGTTCAGCCATGTCTCGGTGAAGCAGGGAAAAAAATGGCAAAAGGTGAGTGCATTGTACACCAATAGATATAAGAGTGTCTCTGTCATATCTAATGATGTCCATTTTGTGTAGATGGAACGGTAACTAAGTAAATAAAAGTATAAAATAAACAACAAAGGAGAAAACGTAGCCGGACCAGTTGTGACGGCAGCGGACCTTACCGGCGCCATCTTGCTGAACAAGATTTATATGATCTGTAGCCAAATATATATATTTTTTTATTTACATATTTGGACAAATGTACACCTTGGTACACGGTTCCCACCTCTCCACAGTGACTTCAGAAGACCGGTTCATTAACCCTGCCAACTTTTGGTGTTTTGGGGCACTGCAGTCTCCAGCAAGTGCCTCCCTCAGCTTCTGCCCAGGAACATAGTAGATTTGGGGGGCTCGCTGCCATTAAGGGGGCCTCTAGAACAGCTTCAGGGCATCACTCTAGTTGCTCTAGGCATGCCAGAAGTCTCAAAAGACTGATCCTTTTAGCAGGCTATTTAGCAGCCTGGAAACTCCTGCCAAACGTGTTTTAAAGGTTTCAGTGTACTGTAGAAAAAAGCTACAAGATTTAGTTTGTGTCTATGCCGGCCAGAAGGCCAGGCAATATCAAAGACTGTTAGGTATGATGGCAACTGTGTCCAACACTTGGCCTCCTGCACGAGACCCCTGCAGTGGTGGCTACGGACAAGAGGGTTTTCCTGGAAGTGCAACCCGCTTCACATGGTCAAGGTCATGCAGCGATCCTTGAGGGTCTTAGACATCTGGTAAAAACCTGGGTTCCTTTCACAGGGCCCCGTGTTGGGAACTACTTGTAATTGTGTAACCTTAAAGACAGATGCCTCACGGGCTGGGAGAGGTCATGAGTAGCCGCTCCACCCTGGGTCTCTGGAACTGCCTGGAGATGCTGGCCATGCTTCTAGAAATGAAACAGTTCTTCTTAAATGAGGGGCCATCATTTACTGGTCCATACGGACAACACATCCATGTTTTTTTTACATCAAGCACCAGGGTGTCTGCACTCTCGCCTTCTCTTCAAGCTGGCACAACAGATCCTCCTGTGGGCCCAAGGGAAGCTGCTCTTACTGAAGGCAGTATACAAGTATACTAAAAGTATTTAAAAAAAAAAGTTGCATGTCTATATATTATAATATAACATCAGCATATAGCATCAGATATAAATCTTTGAACAGACTTTGTGACAAGGGCACCTCTCTAAGGGGTTTTAGGCAGCAATTTTAACAATTATTAGGCTTTCTATATTGGAAGCTGAAAAACGGGCAAAAGGGCATTTGACAAGCGGAAAATTGTGATGGTTAGATAACTGGGTGAAAGCATCCCCCAAATGCTAGGTTTGTGGAAAGCTAGTAGAATTCAGTAGTTAGTACCCACATATAGTGAGTGAAGAAAAGCCCATTAAGGCCAAATTACACAGAAGAGCTAGGATAACATGCCATGAAACACTGCAAAATTTGTTCAGGAATGGTTTGAGGAACATGAATGTTACGTGCCGCAAAAGCACGTATGATTATATAGTTTTGCTTCTCTTTCTGCCCTTTGTTTTCCTGTCATCTTGCCTTTCCTTGAAGATGCCAGTTCCTTTTATTGGGGCACTATGGGGATCTGCCACACCCTTAAAGAATTGAAGCGCCATCGCGGGTAACCCTGCTTCCTACTCTCACCACAAATCACAATATCATCCACAAACATCATAGTCCAAGGAGACTCCTGTCTGACCTCGTCTGTCAACCTGTCCATCAACACTGTAAACAGGAAAGGGATCAAGGCTGATCCTTGATGCAGTCCAACCTTCACCTTGAACCAGTCTGTCATTCCTACTGCACACTTCACTGCTGTCACACTGTCCTCATACATGTTCTGCACCACCCTCATATACTTCTCTGACACACCTGACTTCCTCATAAAATACCCCAACTCCTTTCTCGGCACCCTGTAGTATGCTTTCTCTAAATCCACAAACACACAATGCAACTCCTTCTGACCTTCTCTATAATTCTCCAAATAATGTGTCTGAGGCAAATAATGTGTGTGAGGTGTCCTTCCTCAGCATGCAACCATACTGTTGCTCACAGATGGTCACCTCTTCTCTTAGCCTGGCTTCCACTACTCTTTTCCATAACTTCATGGTGTGACCGATCAACTTTATTCTCCTGTAGTTACTGCAGGTCTGCACATCTCCCTTAGTTTTAAAGATCGGTACCAACACACTTCTTCTCCGTTCCTTAAGCATCCTCTCACCTTCCAAAATCTTGTTTAACAACCTGGTTAAAAACTTCACTGCCATCTCTCCTAAACATCTCGATGCTTCTACCGGTATGTCATCTGGTCCAACCGATTTTCCACTCTTTCCTTTTTTCTTTTAAATGCTGCTCTCACTTCCTCCTTACTAATCCTATCCACTTCCTGCTTCTCCACACCATCCAACCTTCTCTGTCTCTTATTTTCCTCATTTATCAGCTGCTCAAAATACTCCCTCCACCTTCTCAACACACACTCCTCACTAGTAAACACATTTCCATCTTCATCCTTTATTGCTCTACCATAGCACATCCTTCACTGCTCGGTCCCCACTGCCTGACCAATCGGTATAAATCCTTTTCTCCTTTCTTAGTGTCTAACTTCTTATACAGCTTCTCATATGCCTTTTCCTTGGCTCTCTTCACCTGCTGCCGCATCTCCTTGTCCTCCTGCCTACTTTTCTCAATTTTGTTTTGCCAACCTCTTATGCTTTCCTACAGGTTGCGTCTCCTACATAGCCCACCTGTGTGCACCTTCCTCCACGCTTATATATCACCCTATGCTCCTCCTTTTACTTAAAATAAGTATTTACCTTGCCATTTCCATCCTTTTAGCAAAATATACCACCATCTGCCCTTCCCCATTCCTCTCCTTAAGACCATACCTACCCATCACCTCTGTTACCTTCACCAATATGCCTATTAAAGTTTGCCCCAATCACCAATCTTTCATTTCTAGGTACACCATCTACCACTTCATCTTAATCACTCCAGAATTTTTTCTTCTCCTCCTCCATCTCACAACCCACTTGTGGAGCATAGGCACTGAAGACATTTATCATCTCCCCTTCAACTTCCAGCTTCACATTCATCACCCTGTCAGAAACTCTCTTCACCTCCGCTACACTCTTACTGTACTCTTCCTTCAGAATCACCCCTACACCACTTATCTTTCCATCCACACCATGACAGAACAGTTTAAACCCACCTCTGATGTTCCTGGCCTTATTCCTTTTTCACCTGGTCTTCTGAACACACAACATATCTACCTTTCTCCTCTCTGTCATATCAGCTACCTCTCTCCCTTTACCAGTCATAGTACCAACCCTTTTTAAAGTACCAACCCTAACCTACACTCTACTTCTCCTTTCCATGCTGTCTCTGTAGACGTCTTCCTCCTCTCCTTTTCTCCTTCGGTCAACAGTAGCCCAATTTCGACCGGTACCCTCTTGGCTAACAACACCTGTGGCAGTCGTTGGTAACCTGGGCCTTGACCAATCGGTATAAATTCTGATTCGTGATCCTCATATTTAATTTTGCACTGGATGACCAATGTTTTACACTGGATGACCTTCTTAACGCAACCCTCCCCATTTATCCGGGCTGTTTTGTTTTTGCTGTGCTTTCATTGGCAATGGAAACTTACATTTTGTTTGTTTGAAGATGACAGTAGTTCTTCCAAAACCCCTCGATGGAAAACATGTCACACCACTGTGCCTCCGATACACCCTGAATGGTTACAGATCCCTCCATCAGCTGGGGAAATTTTTTCTTCATATCAATATTTCAAACTACTTCTCTTTGATAACCTCTTTGATCTTATTGTTTATGAGTCAAACCTTTACAGCATCCAGTGCAACCCTGCGAAGCCCCTTAACCTTACTGTTCAAGAACTTAAACAGTTTTTTTGGTACTGTACTCCACATTTCATTATTCAGTCTTCCAGCTACCCACATGTATTGGAGCCACAGTAGCCGCATTGCATGTGTTGCTAATGTGATGCTTCTAGCATGGTGGAAGGTAAGCAAAAGATTTCATAATAGCAGCAACAACAGTTTACAGCCCAATAATGGCTGACTATGATGGACTATACAATAGTCGGGCACTCATAAATCCCATCCTTGCCAGGCTAAAAGAATGTTGCCATTTAAGGGTAATCCTTGCTGGATCAGATGGCATTCCACACAATTTTTGAGATTAATACTGGGAACGCTGTCTATCCAAATAAGCATCAAGATGTAGGGTCAAGTGGGAATGTATTACTGCGCCTAGCAGAACCAATACCAAAAAATAAAAATTTAAAATTGTTCTTTGACAACTGGTTTACCTCAGCCCCACTAATGCTTGTGGTGTTTCAGCACGGCATCCATTCTCTGGGGACAGTGTGCTCTAATCGCTTGCCAGGCAGTTCCATGATGACAGATGCTAATTTGAAAAGACCTGGCTGTGGGTCCTTCCAGGATAAAACAGCTTATGTTGTAGAAACCCAGCTGCATGCAGTGAAATGGTATGACAAAAGATCAGTTACCATCCTCAGTAGCTATGTAGGTATCTCATGTCAAAAGATGGGACAGAGGCCAAAAGAGAACGATCAACGTTCCCCTTCAGGAACTCGAGCTGCGTCGAAACGCTATGGGAACGCCCCTGCGTGACCACGCTCTGAACCACGTGTGAAATCTAGCCAATAGGCAAGCCGTGACGTCATAGACAGGCGACGTTGTGTAAACCAGGAAGCTACAAGATGGCTGTGCGGTGGTAGTGACATTAGCGGTGGAGCAGACACACTTCTGCTCGTTCAGGTAAGCGCTTTGAGTGTGTTATCTGTGCAGTCATGAGCTTATATGCAGGCAGAATTCCGTCTGCGTGTTTCCTGCTTGCCCCGATTCATTTCGGGGGGGGGGGGGGGTGACACGCAGCCGATGTGTTGTTTGCTTAGCTTAGGAGCGTGCTTAGTCGGCTCTCCAGGGTATCGGTTGTTAGCATTTTAGCAGTGCGGCTATGCGCTCCCGGCTGCGAGGCGAGCTCCCGTTCCCCGGGGATTGCGCTCGTTTTGCGGTTCCTTCTCCGGTGCGTGTGACGCGGTGCTCCGTATTCTTCCTCCGAGGTGGGAGAATTTTCGGGGAGCCCTCTCCGAGGTGAACGCTCTCCCTCGCGGCTTCGGCTCTCGATGGTATCGGCTGTTAGCATTTTGGCCGTGTGGCTAAGCGCTCCCGGCTGCTAGCCGAGCTCCCGTTCCCCAGGGAAAGAGCGCTCGTTTGGAATCGGTTCTTTTCCCGGTGTGTGTGACGCGGTGCTCCGTATTTCTTCCTCCGAGGTGGATAAAATTTCGGGAAATTAGGGGAAGCATGCCTGGCGGCTGCTTCTTCTCCCGGTGCGGGCGGTGCAGCATTGCATGTCTCTCTCTCCAAGGAGGATGAGATAATGGATGCTAGCGAGCATGCGGACTCCTCAAAGCCTGTGCTGTATGTGGGGCTCCTTGAGGTCGTGGCGCGGGCCGGATTTAGCTTGGATTTAGCTTGGCCGGTCGTGTGGCAGATGCAGCGCGCACCCAGTGAGCTGGTTGTGCGTTTCCTGCGCCCTGTGTCATAGCCTCAGCGCCTTCCCTGATCTGCGCACCGAGGTGTCTGGGTCCTGGGAGGCCCGTGTGCGCGCGTGCTTTTCCGATGTTCTTTCGCTGTGCGCGAATGTTGTTGGAGCTAAGTGGCGTGGCTACGGGACGATGCGGCTTATGGTAAAGACGCTAGCTAGCTATCTCTCCCCAAGTGTTGCGTCTGTGACGGCTATCGGTTTGCCTACGTAGAGCCGCTTGGCTCTGGTGGGTAGGGCTACGCGGCAGGTCAGGCTACAGGTTGCTTCCACACGATGAGTGTGTTGCAGGCATACCGGGCTGGCCTGCTATGGGGGATGATGCGAGCTTCCTTCTGAGCGCCATGGTGTCCCCTCCTGGCCTGACCTGGTAACGCTGTAGGTAAGGGCGATTGCTGGCGGGTTTAGAAAACCGCGGTGGCGTTTCAGTGGTAGTTCCTCGCTGCTCCGATGGGGCTGCTCGGCAGCCTCGCCCTGGTACGTCCGGGCGCAGCGAAATAGCCCAGTGAGGGTTCAGGAGGATGGTCTGCTAGCCCTGCCAAGGGTCGTGTTCAGGGCGCAGCTTTCTCCAGCAGTTTGCTCCCCGTATTCCGCCCGTATGGTCGCTGCGGATGGGGGGGATCCGCCACCTCTCTGGAGGTGTAGTCGGCTGCAGAGCACCGCCCAAGCCGCTCTGAGTGGGTCAGTGGCCAGCCCCGAGGGGTTGGTTCTCCCTGTGGAGACTTTCTGTAGGTCTGGAGGGCTGCCTGGGGTCTCTCGGGGGTCCTGCGTACTGTGGAGAAGGGCTGCGCGATTCGGTTCGCGTCTTCTCCTCCCCGGTTCAACGGGGTGTGTCCCACCCTGGTGGGACCCGTGCAGGCTCTGGTCCTGGGACAGGTGGTGCGTGCTCTCCTGAGGAAGCGGGCCATCGAGGTGGTTCCCTCCTCCTTGTTCAGAGAGTCAGGCTGTTACAGCCCGTGCTTCGTTGTTCCGAAGAAGGACGGTGGGTTGCATCCCATTCTGGATCTCCACTCCTTGAACCACTCACTTTTGAGGCTCGGGTTCAGGTTTCTCATTTAGAGAGGTCGTGTCTCAGGTCAAGTCCGAGGACTGATTTGTCATACGTTGGATCTGGAGGTTGCGTGCTCCCATGCAGCCGTCCTTCACCGCACACGGGAGGTTCCTGAGGTTGCTTTCGGGGCGAAGCTTACCAATATCGGGCCTTCCGTTCGGCCTAGCGCTCTCACCCCGTGCCTTCACAGAGTGGGTGAACGCGGCACTGACCCCGCTGCGGCTTCAGGGCATCCGCATTTTGTATTATATCGACGATTGGTTGATGTTGGCTCGTTAGAGCGCCAGGCGGTTCGGCATTGAGATGCTGTTCTCGCCTGCATGAAGGTACTGGGGTTCAGACTGAAACGCCGGGTAAAGTGTACTTTTCCCTAGCGCGGAGAACCGCTTTCTCGGCGTGGTGTGGGACTCGGCCGGGTTACGGGCACGGTTGTCTCCCGCCCGGTTTGTAGTCATCCTCACTGCAGTCAGGGGGGTAGAAGCAGGCCAGCCAGTCACTGTGAGGCAGTTCCAGAGGCTGGTGGGTCTCATGTCAGCAGGGTCCAGTGTTTTTCCACTCGGCCTTCTCCGCATGTGGCCCCTCCAGTGGTGGCTCCGGGGCAGGAGGGTTCTCCCCCTAAGGGAGTCTGTATCGTACCATCAAGGTCTCACGGTGTGCCCTTTGAGCCTTGGTTGCATGGTAGGACCCTACGTTCTGTCTCGAGGCCCCGTTTTAGGGACTCCTTGTCGTCGCGTAACGCTAACGATGGACGCTTCCCTCACGGGCTGGGGGGGCGGTCATGAGTGGCCATTCCGCCCGGGGTCTGTGGAGCGGCCCACGTCTCTTGTGGCACATAGGTTGCCGGGAGATGCTGGCAGTGTTGTTGGGGTTACAACACTTCCTCCCAGTCCTTAGAGATCGCTATGTGTTGGTCCGCGCGGACAATACTGCGGTGGTCTCGTACATCTACCACCAGGGGGGCCTCCGGTCTCGCCCTTGCAAACAACTGGCGCAGGGGGTCCTCTTGTGGCCCGGGACGAACTCCTCTCATTTAGAGCCATTTACGTCTCGGGACGGTTGGATGTATGAGCAGACGCCCTGTCGAGACAGTGGCTGCCATGGGACGGTCTTGGCCGAGGCTACGCCTGTACACCTTTCCCCCAGTCGCGCTGCTCTCGGGAGTTCTGGAATGAGTTCGCCGGAAGGAAGTCTTCTCCTCCTGGTAGCACCTCGATGGCGGGCGGAACCCTGGTTCACCCCCGCCCGGGGTTGTGGAGGCTGTGGCCCCTAAGGGGGCGCAGTTCATAGCGGCTGTTCTCTCTATTTCTCTCTCTGTTCTCTAGAGGCCCTTCTCCACTCCAGAGCTCCCTCCACGAGGAGGTCGTACGCCGCACGATGGCGACTGTTCGCGTCACGGTGTGAGCACCATGACTTGGACCCAGTTAACTGCCCGGTCTGTTCAGTTCTGGTGTTTTTGCAGGTACAGTTTGCCGCAGGGTTAACCCCTTAAACCCTGAGGGTTTCCGTGTTCACTGGGTAGGTCCTATTGGTGACACGTTTCCTCCGCGGCGCCCGGAGGCTGTGGCCCGGGACGCGACTCAGAGTGCCTGTCTGGGTCTTGGCAGTTGCCTTGTCCCGCCTGGAGTTGCCCCCTGGCATGGCCGGGGTGTTTCCTTACATGGGTGTTCCCACACGATGTGTCGTGTTACAGGCATTCTGCCCTCCTCTGTTTATAGCCCCCGACCAGGGGTTACGAGACCCGGCTGTGTCCAGTGCGAGCACTGGGTGCTTGTCTCCACAGGACGAGTCCTTGGAGGTGGTGGGTGCAGTTGTTTGGCTGCGAGTCCTGGTCCCCGCTCCGATCGCGGTCAGGGCTCGCTCCGCCAGAGTGTGGCAGCCTCTGCGGCCGGATCCACTGGACTGTCACTCCGGGACGTCTGTGACACTGCGGGTTGGTCCACCCAGCTGACCTTTGTCTGGTTTTATGGCCTTGACCTCAGAGCCACCCCGGGTTCCTCTGTTCTGCGTGCTGGTGCCGAGGCCCTCACTCTTTCGGCAGGGTCTGGTCAGTGTGGCATGATTGGACACTCGTTCCCATAGCGTTTCGACGCAGCTCGAGTTCCTGAAGGGGAACGTCTCTAGGTTACGAACATAACCCTAGTTCCCCGAAGGAACGAGACGCTGCGTCTCCGTGCCACACTCCCTGCATCCCTGCGGCGCTTACCTTCTCTCTTTGCAGAAGCTAATGTCGCTACCACCGCACAGCCATCTTGTAGCTTCCTGGTTTACGCGACGTCGCCTGTCCATGACGTCACAGTTTGCCTATTGGCTAGATTTCACACGTGGTTCAGAGCGTGGTCACGCAGGGGCGTTCCCATAGCGTTTCGACGCAGCGTCTCGTTCCTTTGGGGAACTAGGGTTACGTTCGTAACCTAGAGACGTTCCATGCCTTGCAGCAGTTTTCACTAACAATCAGCACATGGGATGTGTTGACTTGTTGGATTGGTTGATTGCTTTAAATCGCACTAACATCAGATAAAAGAAATAGTATCATTGTCTAGTCTTTCATTTGATGGTAATGACAGTGGTGACATGTTGACTCATCTACAGACGGGATTGTGCTAACAAAAGGTGATCATATGTGTCTGTATGCCTTCAAGACCCAAATAAAAAAAATGTGTTTACGCCAGTGTTTACACTCTGAAATAATGTCTGTAATCAGTCAAAAATTGGACGCTGGCAATCACCGGTGGGGTGATGTCATGGAATTTTGCTATACAGAAGTCGAGGAGCTTAGGGAGGTTGTGACAAGTGCTGCTGCTAAGCTCGATATAACTTCGCCGGTTAATGATCAGAAAGTGCTTTTTATCTAGTAAATTAGATGAACGCTTTTTGACACCCGTGTCACAACCTCCGCATCGGGGCCTTAAAAGGTGTCCAGTTAATGGGTTAAGCCTTTTTTGGCCTGCCTCTTTACACCCAGTTCCACTGTGTATTCCCAGATTATGGGGTGGAAAGAACATGGTCATGAAACAGGAAGTAAACACTCTCCTGAGTAGGGAGGCCATCAAGGTGGTCCCTCCATCAGAACGAGAGTCTGGGTTCTACAGCCGGTACTTTGTAGTTTTCAAAAAGGATGGAGGGTTGCATCCTATCTTAGATCTATGCCAGCTGAACTGCTCTCTCATGAGACTAAAGTTCAAGATGCTGACCCTCAAGCAGGTTGTGCTTCAAATTAGATCCGAGGACTGGTTTGTCATGGTAGATCTAAAGGATGCGTACTTTCATGTATCCAATACCTCAAGTTCTTGGGGTTCACTTTCGGGGCCGAAGCTAACCAATATCAGGTTCTTCCGTTTGGCCTTCTCCTTCACAAAATGTGTGGATGGTGCTCTGGTTCCCCTGAGGTCTCAGTGCATCCGCATCCTAAACTACATCGAGGATTGGTTGATCCTAGCTCAATCAGAGCAGTTGGCGGTCCGGCATCGAGATGTCATTCTCGCCCACATGAAGGTGTTGGGGTTTCGGCTGAACGCTGGGAAAAGTGTGCTTTCTCAATTACAGAGAACCGTTGTCATATGGGATTTGACTACATTGCGCGCTCAGCTTTTCCCTGCCCACATTGTGGCCATCCTTACAGCCTTCAGGAAGGGCAGAGAAGGGCAGCCTCTCACTGTCAAGTAGTTCCAGAAACTGCTAGGGCTTATGGCAGTTGCTTCCTGTGTGATGCCACTTGGCTTGCTGTACATCAGACCTTTTCAGTGATGGCTCAGGACCCGTGGGTTCTCACGGATGGGCAACCTCTTTTGCACCATCAAGGTCATGTGGCTTCACCCCCCATGTGGTGGAGCAGGTTTGGGAGAAATTCAGAAACGTGCAGGTGGATCTGTTTACATCTCGAGAGACATCGCAGTGTCCCCTCTGGTTCTCCTTTGCTCCTCCAGCCCCACTGAGGCTGGACGCCATGGCTCAGGCGTGGCCGAGGCTGCATCTGTACGCCTCTCAGTTGAGCTACTTCCAGGAGTTCTGGAGAAAGTTCGCCAGGATGGAGTCCATCTCCTCCTGGTAGCTTTAAGGTGGCCGAGCAAAACATGGGTCGCGGACCTGGTAACTCTCCTTGAGCACCCTCCGTGGGAGATTCCTCTGAGGAGGTATCTCCTTTCCCAGCTCAGGGGCACCATATTTCTGTCTGAGCCCCCCTTCGAGCCTCTAGCCAAGGCATCTTGAAGGCACCTTTCCATCAAGACCGCGTTCTTGTTGGCCATCTGCTCTTTCATGTGTAGGGGACTTGCAGGCCCTTTATGTGGCCCCCTCCTTCCCGGAGTTTACCCCAGGTATGGCCTCCTTGCTAATAAGCAGATTCTGAGCAGGTAGATTGTTGATGCAAGGACTATAGTAATAGTGTGCAAGTAATATAAAATGGAGTTCAATGGTATTAAGAGTTCTGAGAATTGCGCTGTCCTAGTGTGCAAAAATATTGTAATAAATGTATGACAGAGTCAGTGGGCAGACCCAGTGTGATAAAATATAGGGCAAATATGTATCAAATGTATAACAGAGCCAGTTGGCATTTGTGGACTCCATTGTGACTGTATAACCATTAGATAAATGCAGAACACAGTTCTAAATAAATACTTTCCTTAAATACAGTGCATATAGATTCTGGATTCAAGATGGCGGCACGGCAGTAGGTCGCAGCGGCCGCTCCGGAACCAAAATAGTGCTACTTTTACTTTGTAGCCCGCCTTAAGCAACACGTGGACGTCGGAGCAACTGGTGTCCCTGTGTACAACCGCACAACCCTCAAAGAACTCAGAAATAACCCGAACAACATAATAAATGATGACCTGCGGCAGAAGCTACGCGGCCTTCAGACCTCGGCGTTGCCTGCGGCAGATGGACGGAGGAGGGGGAATCGACAGCGCTGTGCGAGGAAGGGGAAGCACCAAAAGGCGAGCGGGTACTAATGCTAGGCTAAAAGCTAACCCTAGCCAGCCCGCTCTACCATCTCTACTGCTTTTCCCTGGACAATAAATTGGCATGAGTACAGACACTGCTGCGTTTTTGTGTTCACTGAGATGTGGCTGAGCGACAGAGTATCCAGACGCCGCCATTCAGCTGGACGGGCTAGCCGCGTTTCGTGCCGACAGAAATGCAGCTCTGTGTGGTAAGACTTGCGGTGGCGGTCTGTGTGTTTAGATCAACATGAAATGGTGTAAGAACTCTGTGCTTGTTTCTACCTACTGCTCATCGCTGTTGGAATTTATTGTTGTGAGATGTAGACCTTTTTATTTACCACGGGAATTCACTACCGCTATTGTGCTTTGTTGTGCGCTGTTGTGGTATTGTACATACCACCTAGCGCTATTGCTAAGGAAGCGCTCAGTGTACTCTACGGGACCATTAGCGAACTTCAAAACACACACCCTGACGGATTGTTTATTGTCATGCAAATCTCAGGACTGTGCTTCCCAAATTTCACCAGAATGTGGACTTTGCAACCAAAGGAGAAAACACGCTGGATGTTGTTTACACAAACATCCGGGGCGCATGCAGGGTGAAGTCCTGCCCCCACCTCGGGTACTTAGACCACATCTCTGTTATGCTGATCCCAGCATACAGACCACCCAGCAGGCATTCAAGACCAGCTCGAAAGCAAGTGAGAACCTGGCCAGCAGGATCCATGTCTGCTCTCCAGGACTGCTTTGAATGCACCGACTGGGACATGTTCAGGAAAGCTGCAACCAATAGCGATTTCATCAACTTGGAGGAGTACACGACCAGCTACATCGGCAAGTGCATTGATGATGTGACTAATTCCAAGACCATCACCACACGGCCCAACCAGAAGCCGTGGATGACCGCCAAGGTGCGTGCGCTGCTAAAAAAAAAAGAGACTCCGCCTTAAGAGCAGAGGACAAGGCGGCCTTGAAAACAGCAAGGGCCAAACTGTCCCGTGCCATCAGAGAGGCGAAGCTCGCACATGCCAAGAGAATCCACGGCCACTTCCAGGACAGTGGAGACACCCGGCGCATGTGGCAGGGCATCCAGGCGATCACGAACTACAAGACAACATCACCTGCTTGTGACCATGACGCCTCCCTCTCAGATGTGCTGAATGACTTCTATGCCCGTTCGAGGTGCAGAACAACATGGTGGCGAGGAAGACCATCCCTCCTACCAATGACCAGGTGCTCTGTCTAACCACAGCTGAAGTGAGGAAAACTCTATGCAGAGTTAACCCACAGAAGTCTGCTGGACCAGACAACATTCCTGGCAGAGTGCTCAGGGAATGTGCACAACAGCTAGCGGATGTCTTCACAGACATCTTCAACATCTCCCTGAGCAGTGCCACTGTTCCTACATGCCTCAAGACGACGACCATCATTCCCCTGCCGAAGAAGTCTACTGTCTCCTGCCTCAATGACTATGGTCCTGTTGCACTTACACCCATTGTGATAAAGTGCTTTGAGAGGTTCGTCATGAGGCACATCAAGACCCAGCTTCCACCCGCACCGGACCCCATGCATTTCGCATATTTTCCAAACCGCTCCATGGACGATGCTATCTCCACAACCCTTCATCTGGCCCTCAACCACCTAGACAACAAGAACTCTTATGTAAGGATGCTGTTTATAGACTTCAGTTCAGCGTTTAACACGATCGTCCCTCAGCACCTGATTGAGAAGCTGAGCCTACTGGGCCTAAACACCGCCCTCTGTAACTGGATCTTGGACTTCCTGACTGGGAGACCTCAGTCAGTCCGGATCGGAAACAGCATCTCCAGCACCACCACACTGAGCACTGGAGCCCCTCAGGGCTGTGTGCTCAGTACACTGCTGTTCACTCTGCTGACCCACGACTGTGTAGCAATGCACAGCTTGAATTATTTCATCAAGTTCGCCGATGACACGACCGTGGTCAGCATACAGCAAGAACGACGAGTCAGCATACAGAGAGGAGGTGTAACAGTTAACAGCCTGGTGTGGAGCCAACAACCTGTCTCTGAATGTGGACAAAACTAAAGAGATGGTTGTTGACTTTAGGAGAACACAGACCATTCTCCACTGATCATCAATGGATCCTCAGTGGAGAAATTCCTTGGTGTTCACTTGGCGGATAACCTTACCTGGTCACTCAACACCAGCTCCATCACCAAAAAAGCCCAGCAGTGTCTCTACTTCCTGAGAAGGCTGAGGAAAGCTCATCTCTCTCCCCCATCCTGACCACGTTCTACAGAGGGACCGTTGAGAGCATCCTGAGCAGCTGCATCACTGCCGGGTTTGGTTTATGGGATTGCTGCTATTTGTTCTTTTGCACAATATTCTGTCCACATTTTTTTGTCACTGTTCACTTTATCTTGATTGCTGCTATTTGTTTATTTGCACAATACTCTGTTTACATTTTTCTGCTACTGTTCACCTTATTTTGTTACGACAGGTTTACTGGCGGAGATATTTTGTGTTTTGTTTTGTTTTGCACTGTTTGCACCAGGTTGCACACATGCACTTTATGTGGCAAGGATTTTTCTACTAGTTTTTGGCCCTGTGTTTATCTGTTTCTGTGATTGTTGTTTTATGTTGTTTTATGTAGCACCTGGGTCCTGGAGAAACGTTGTTCCATTTTACTGTGTACTGCATCAGCTATATATGGTTGAAATGACAATAAAAGCTTCTTGACTTGACTTGATATATTATCAAAAGTCTGGAATTAGCTCTTACACAATTGTTGCTTTCTATATCTTTGTTTTCAGCCCTAACCATATTTGTGTCCATAACAAAACTAGTATGAATAAATGTGTTTACCTATTACATATCTGTCTTCAAAATTAACCCAGCCATTAGGGGGGCACAAGCCAGTGTACTCTTAGTGCCGGTCCCAAGCCCGGGTAAATGGGGATGGTTGCGTTAGGAAGGGCATCCAGCGTAAAACATGTGCCAAATCAAATATGCGGATCACAAATGAGAATTTCATACCGGATCGGTCGAGGCCCGGGTTAACAACGACCGCCACAGGTATCGTTAGCCGACAGGGTACCGGTGGAAATTGGGCTACTGTTGGCCGAAGGAGGAGAAGGAGGAGAAGGAGAGGAGGAAGGCGTCTACAGAGACGGCAGGAAAAGGAGCAGTGTAGGAGAGTAGAGGTTCGGGTTGGTACTTTAAATGTTGGTACTATGACGGGTAAAGGGAGAGAGATAGCTGATATGATGGAGAGGAGAAAGGTAGATGTGTTGTGTGTTCAGGAGACCAAGTGGAAAGGGAGTAAGGCCAGGAACATTGGAGGTGGGTTTAAACTGTTTTATCATGGTGTGGATGGAAAGAGAAATGGTGTAGGGGTGATTCTGAAGGAAGCGTACAGTAAGAGTGTAGTGGAGGTGAAGAGAGTTTCTGATAGGGTGATGATCGTGAAGGTGGAAGTTGAAGGGATGATGATAAATGTCATCAGTGCCTATGCTCCACAAGTTGGCTGTGAGATGGAGGAGAAAGAAAGATTCTGGAGTGAATTAGATGAAGTGGTATATGGTGTACCTAGGAAAGAACGATTGGTGATTGGGGCAGACTTTAATGGGCATGTAGGTGAAGGGAACAGAGGTGATGAGGAGGTGATGGGTAGGTATGGTTTTAAGGAGAGGAATGTGGAAGGGCAGATGGTGGTAGATTTTGCTAAAAGGATGGAAATGGCAGTGGTGAACACGTATTTTAAGAAGAAGGAGGATCATAGGGTGACGTATAAGAGTGGAGGAAGGTGCACACAGGTGGATTATCTTCTGTGTAGGAGATGCAGCCTGAAGGAGATTGGAGACTGTAAGGTGTTGGCGGGGGACAGTGTAGCTAGACAGCATCGGATGGTGGTCTGTAGGATGGTTTTGGAGGCGAAGAAGAAGAGGAGGAAAGTAAGGTTTGAAACAAGAATAAGATGGTGGAAACTGAAGGAGGAAGAGTGTAGTGTGAGGTTCAGGGAAGAGGTCAGACAGGGGCTTGGTGGTGGTGAAGAGGTGCCGGATGATTGGGCAACTACTGCAGGAGTGATGAGGGAGGCAGCTAGAAAAGTACTTGGTGTGACATCTGGAAATAGAAAGCAAGACAAGGAGACGTGGTGGTGGAATGAGGAAGTGCAGGAGAGCATTAGGGGAAAGAGATTGGCAAAACAGAAGTGGGATCGACAGAGTGATGAGAAGAGTAGGCAGGAGTACAGGGAGATGCGGCAGCAGGTTAAAAGGGATGTGGCGAAAGCCAAGGAAAAGGCATATGAGGAACTGTATAAGAGGTTGGACACTAAGGAAGGAGAAAAGGATTTATACCGATTGGCCAAGCAGAGGGACCGAGCTGGGAAGGATGTACTGCAAGTTAGAGCAATAAAGGATGGAGAGGGAAATGTGTTGACTAGTGAGGAGAGTGTGTTGAGAAGATGGAGGGAGTATTTTGAGCAGCTGATGAATGAGGAAAATCTGAGAGAGAGAAGGTTGGAGGATGTGGAGTTGGTGAAGCAGGATGTAGATAGGATTAGTAAGGAGGAAGTGAGAGCAGCGATTAAGAGGATGAAGAATGGAAAGTCGGTTGGACCAGATGACATACCGGTAGAAGCGTGGAGATGTTTAGGAGAGATGGCAGTGGAGTTTTTAACCAGATTGTTTAACAGGATTCTGGAAGGGGAGAGGATGCCTGAGGAATGGAGAAGGAGTGTGCTGGTACCGATCTTTAAGCATAAGGGAGATGTGCAGACCTGCAGTAACTACAGGGGAATTAAGTTGATCAGTCACACCATGAAGTTATGGGAAAGAGTAGTGGAAGCCAGGCTGAGAGAAGAGGTGACCATCTGTGAGCAACAGTATGGTTTCATGCCGAGGAAGAGCACCACAGATGCCTTATTTGCTTTGAGGATGTTGATGGAGAAGTATAGAGAAGGACAGAAGGAGCTGCATTGTGTATTTGTGGATTTAGAGAAAGCGTACGACAGGGTGCCGAGAGAGGAGTTGTGGTATTGTATGAGGAAGTCAGGTGTGTCAGAGAAGTATGTGAGGGTGGTGCAGGACATGTATGAGGACAGTGTGACGGCAGTAAAGTGTGCAGTAGGTACGACAGACTGGTTCAGGGTGAAGGTTGGACTGCATCAAGGATCGGCCCTGAGCCCTTTCCTGTTTGCAGTGGTGATGGACAGGTTGACGGACGAGGTCAGACAGGAGTCTCCCTGGACTATGATGTTTGCAGATGATATTGTGATTTGTGGTGAGAGTAGAGAGCAGGTTGAGAAGAGCCTGAAAAGGTGGAGATATGCGCTGGAGAGAAGGGGAATGAAAGTCAGTAGGAGTAAGACAGAGTACATGTGTGTGAATGAGAGGGAGGGCAGTGGAGTGATGCGGTTGCAGGGAGAAGAGGTGGAGAAGGTGGAGGAGTTCAGGTACCTGGGGTCAACAGTGCAAAGTAATGGAGAGTGTGTTAGGGAAGTAAAGAAAAGAGTGCAGGCAGGGTGGAGTGGGTGGAGAAGAGTGACAGGAGTGATTTGTGATAGAAGAGTATCTGCAAGAATGAAAGGGAAAGTTTATAGGACTGTGGTGAGACCTGCGATGTTGTATGGATTAGAGACAGTGGCATTGAGTAAAAAACAGGAGGTGGAGCTGGAGGTAGCGGAGCTGAAGATGTTGAGGTTTTCGTTGGGAGTGACGAGGATGGACAAGATTAGAAATGAGTTTATTAGAGGGACAGCACATGTAGGATGTTTTGGTGACAAGGTGAGGGAGGCGAGATTGAGATGGTTTGGACATGTGCAGAGAAGGGACATGAATTATATTGGTAGAAAAATGCTGAAGATGGAGCCACCAGGTAGGAGGAAAAGAGGAAGGCCAAGGAGGAGGTTCATGGATGTGGTGAGGGAAGACATGCAGGTAGTTGGTGTAAAAGAGGCAGATATAGAGGACAGGGTGGTATGGAGACGGATGATCCGCTGTGGCGACCCCTAATGGGAGCAGCCGAAAGAAGAAGAAGAAGATATCTGTCTTCAAAATTAATCTCAGGTGGATATTATTAATTCATGCTGTGATTTTGGCAAGGTGTTAACGATCATTCTAATTGCTGCATGTCTTTATGTAGACTTTTATGACTAAATATACATTTAAACAAAATCTTTGAAAAAAGGAACTGAATATTTTGTAAGACCCTATAAAAAAGTTTACCCTATAAAATCAAAACAAGCATTGCATTTAAACTAATATCTTTACCTTATTCAATTATATAAAATGTAATAATTTGCAATTAAATCATATGCCTTTATTCTAATGGTTTTTTCTCCATATTTTATTTTACTTCTGTCTTCAATTTAATGAAACAAGATATTATTCTGTGATTGTGTTTTAATCCGATTCTACCTTAACAGTAAATACTCTGAAAGAGAAATATGTATTTAATAAAAAAAACTAATTCAATCAAAATGAATTTGAAAATAAAAATACAAAAATGTAATACTTTGCAATGAAATGATATGCCTTGATTAGTGTAGTATAGTGTTTCTCCATGTTTTATTTTATTTCCATCTTAAATTTTTTGTAACAAACAAGATATTATTTTGTGATTGTGTTTTTGTCTGATTCTACCTTAACAATAAATAGTTTAAACAAGAAATTTTTATTCAAATGTTTAACAAATGTCTGATCTCGAATACCATAAATTAGTGGACTAAGCAGGCGTGGTACAATGTTTGTTATCAAGTAAGCATAGTAACTGATCTTTGTCCATTGAGTTGGCATAATCCGAACAAAAATAAAGTCTAACACAGGAGGGGTAAAGGACAGCATACAAAGCAATTGCTGTACTCCATGCAACAGGATTGTGTTCTTGGCTTTTGTAGTAGGTTCTTTGTCACCTGACATCTTTCTGGCTGCAATCAGCACTTTACAATAAGTGAAGATAAGAACAATCCACACAAAGGATGTGTACATTGCCTGTGTTATTTGCTTTCTTTGATCATGATAAACAGTGTTGTACAGATATGATGATGAGCAGATTGTAACAGTGTTGAAAATAAACAAAGGAAAAAGGATGGCAGAAATAATCAAGTCTGTCAGAGGAGGAATAAGTCCAACACCCCATATTAAAACAATAAGAATAAATGTTCTGTGCACTGTACAGATTTGAGAATGATGCAGTGGTTTACAGATTGCAATGTAACGCTCTATTGCCATGGCTGCCAAGTTTAGTGGTGTGTTCTTCTGAGTGGCTGAAGCTATGATTAGTAATACACAACAAGAAGAAATGCTTACATTCCTCCATGTATATACCATTACAAGGAGAGCCACAGAGACACCAACCATAATCATATCATTGATAACCAAATGTATGTATAAAATGTATCTTGGATTGTTATAGAAAACTGAGCTTTTAAAGAAAGTAAAAACAAATGATCCATTGATACAAAGAATAATGCACCCAAGAAGAACACTTACAAATATTTTGCTGACAATTTCCTCATAGGTTTCCTGCCTATTTAATCCATTAATAGAGGAGTTCATTTCCTGAAAGAACTCAGTAAACTGTACTCAAATTTAAACTAATTTATCTTTGTATAAAGATGAACTAAACTAACTAAATTACAATAATTAAACAAGCAAACATTAAATAAGTAAACAGTTTGATACATTCAAAGATTAAAAAAACAAAAAAGATTAAAAGACTCTAGTTCAGGTACCTGATTCTAAAGGTTCAGTGAGAAACCAAGTGTTTTATAAAGTTTAAATACGTCTTATGTTTGGGAGGAAGGGAGGTCTGCGTAAACTCTTAAGACGTGTTAAATTCCCAGGAGATCAGCAGTATAAAAATATATTTTATTATTATCCCTGAGTATACAGTTAATACATATACTTGTAAATAAATATAAAACATCTAATAAAATTTTTTTTTAGAAATGAACAACGTATACGTCTTGATGTGGTAATGTTTTATTTTAAGATACATTTATATTATGCTTAACATTTATGAAAGAGGTACCCACATTTGTCACACTCAGGGTGCTTTGCAAAATTTACAAGCACAGAAAAGTCTTCAAATGTTTTTGGTAAATCACAAGCTGTGTAATTTAAAGAATAAAAAAAAAAAATCAGGTGAGGGAAATAATTGTTTACAATATTTTTTTTTATTTTTATGAAAAGTTATAACTAGAATTAACTTGTTCCACATTATTTAAATCTAATTATAAAGCATAAAAATGTGCAATAGGCAATAAATAATTTAATTAAACATCATTATCATTTGCAAATATCTGTGGTATACAGCGATATACTGTAAAGTGTCTACACATCCCTGTTAAACGTTTTTTTTTTTTTTTTTTTTTTATGTAAAAGATTTCCATTAAACATTCAACCATGCCAGGATCTTTTCTTGCATTTAATGTGAAAATTGCAGAATATAATTGCACATGTGTGCAATTTTATAATTGTGAATGTAGCAGAATACACAAGTGTTGAGAATTAACCAATCACATGCAAACGTATGTTAAATATAAATTAGTATACACTTGCCATCATTAACAAACCCTAAAGAATGTATAGCTGTTTTATTTTATTTGAAGTTTCATCTTTAAAAGCCATGGGTTGTAAAGAGGTTACAACATGGATCACAGGATTTAATGAAAAAAATATCAATCAGGAAGGGGTCACAAAAAATTCCCAAATCATTGTATTGTGAAATGTAAAGACAATAATCACAGGAGATTTGATGAAACAAATGAATAACAATCAAAAAAATAATAATCAAAATAACACCAGCTCCATGGAGCTAGAGATGGCAGCTGGTTGCTTTGGGTCTACTTTACTTGGGTACTGGAGTTTTAATCAGAGTTAAGGGAATAACAAATAGTTGTAAAATACCAATCAATTTTGCTCTAAAACCTTAAGGCTTGTACAAAATAACCCAGACATTGTTACAGTAACAAAGCTTTGTAAAAGTAAAATTGCAAACCCTGCTACTAAATATGTCTGTCTGACACTTACTGACACTTACTCAAAATATTTAAATTCTGTGACAATATCTAAAGGTGCTCCAACAAAATATGCACATTTATGCAACCAAATTCTTTTTACTTTATTCCCTAAAATAATTTTAATTTTTCCGTTTACTCTCTAGGTTACAACACAAAAACCTGCCCTGGGTATGTGGAATTTTTACCTACTATAAGTAGAAAAACATCTAATTGCCTTCAAGCTTCTTATCGTGGAGGTGAGTTCCTTTGATTGCTTTTGATAAAAACAAAAGTGTGCCCAGTGGCCTTTAACACTCACACACACATTAAATAATGTAATTATGATGTGGCTATTTCAAATTTATACCGATCATAAGAATCTGTAATACCTTATTTTACCAAGAGAGGAAACTAAAGACAAGCACACTGGTCCATCACTCAATTTTGGTGCTTATTTACCAGCCACAGACTTTTCCTGCCATTGACAAATTTTCCAAACAAGTGAACCAATCTGAAATAGCTCAGCATATGAAATGGTGGACTTCTGATCCAAAGGTCATGGGTTCAAATCCCAGCACAACCAAGCTGCCACTGCTGGGCCCTTGAGCAAGGCCCTTAATTATTAATTGCTCAGCTGTATTTGTAAATTGTTCTGGATAAAAGCAGCTGCAAAATGTAACATCATACTGTAATCTATCAGTAAGGAGATTGTGTGTTGCTTTAAATTCAATACATCAGGGAACCTAATGCCACCAAAAAAACAGCAAAATATTGTTCCAATTTATACCAGAACAGTCGAATAGCCTTATAATTTAATTCGGCCCATCTTAAGCTTGTCATTTCCAGACCACTGCATACCAATTTAATACAATGCAAAATGTTAAAACTTTTACATAGATGATGGCGGTAATTATAGGATTATTACAATGGATCACTATAGGTGAAAAAGAATGTATATAAAAAAAGAAATGCTCATTTAAAAAAATTACAATAATCTACTTTATTTTTAACCCAAAATAATAATAATAATAATAATAATAATAATAATAATAATAATAATAATAATAATAATAATAATAATAACAATAATACATCTTCACAGCATGACATAAAATATTAGTTTAAATATCTTCCTCTTGCCCATATACTCTTGTGCTGGATTTACACTGAACAATTATAAAGTACCTCCTCAGATACCTGCAGAACTTTTGATCACGGACTCCATATATGATTGGACTTAGAAAACGTGGCATGATGTAAACAATGAGATAGTTAGCATAACGGATCTCCAGAATACGCCCAGGGAAGATCATGTTAAGGATGACCTCAACACTGGGAGAAATATAAGAGAGCATACACATGAGAAGTTGAACTCCATGAAGCAAAATAGTGTTTCTTGCCTTTTGGATTGATGTTTTCTCACTAGAAATGGCCCGGGCTGCAAACAGAATCTTTAGGTATGTGTAGATTAGTGTGAGAAAGACCAAAGAGAAATAAATTGCATCAAAAGCCTGCCTCTTGTACAGAAGCACTGGGTCTTTAAAGATGTTATGGCGCAGACACATCACAGAACTATGGAAGAAGCCGATTGGTTCCGTAGCCAGGGTTATAAAGAGGTCAGTGATGTCAGGTACTACACAGATAAACCAGATAAAGCCAATGAAAAAATAAGTGCGCTGTACAGTGCAAATCTGAGCATGACGTAAAGGTTCACATATGGCAATGTAGCGCTCAATAGCCATCCCAGCTAGGTTTACAGGTGTGTTTCGTGTGGTAAATACAGCCACGAGAATAAAAAAACAGCAGACAGATACATTGATGGAATAGTAAATGTAACTTACTATGAACAGGGCCACTGTGACAGTCAGTTGCACTGCATCATTTATTACCATGTGAATAAAGAGAATATAGCGAGGGTCCCTATAAAATATTTGGTTACTGAAGAAGGTAGCCAGTACACTACCATTGATGTAGCTCAGGATAAGCCACACTCCCACCAAAATGAAATTCTTTGTAAATGCAGTGCTGAATGTGTCTCGTACCAGACTTCCAGTTGAATTCATAGTTTAAGGCTTATGTCCTAGAATCAAAAGTTACATAAAAAAATAGTAGATAATTACAAATTAAATTTTTGCAGCAAAATTACTTAATTAAATACATATTTGCCATGTATAAATCACTTTTCATATGTGTTTGCAGTTACATTCCAGCAATATGTAAAGATTACATACTACATATTTTACAATCTTAAATGTGGAGATATTTAGTCTTTGAATAATCCATGCAGTATTTTAATGTATTCAAAATTCAGACATATTTTAATGGTGCAGGGTATCATCAGAATATAAAAAAAATAATAATTTAAAAGTACATTATTAAAGCTTTTATTTCTGTTAATATATATTCCTAGTCTACATTATTGTCTTTGTTAACTTTGTAGCTGTAATTGTAGTGTTTTCCATAAATAAATCATATTCAGTTGGAAAATGATTAATATTACTACAAAATCAGATGACAATATTATTATACAATACAATATTGACAATGGTATTATACACTCTTATTATACATATTAGTTACTGCAATAGTCTAGATCCAATTTTATGTGTAAATTATTCTGCAGGTATAATGATTCTTCTGTTAATCCTCAAAGTTATAACACTTACCTGACACCTTCTGGATGGTAACTGTTTTGGTGAACATTTTCTTTTATAGATGTCGTCTGCATAGCTAATTATTTTTAGTGACATCACACATCACAGAACTGTTGTTTTGTTGAAATACCACAGGGTTTAACATGTTAAACATTGCATAATATTCAATTATATGCTGCACTTTTATATTGTTGTAATCATAAAGATGTTTTGCTTTTGGAAACTAGAGCAAATAATAATAACAGTAAGTTAATGTATGTTTTATAAAAGCTTTCCGCTCTTGCGGTGCTTTTTACAGCCTGAAATTATTGTTTGTGTTTTTTCTGATTTACTTGTGCCTTCAGTAAGTGAAAAGCATGTTCAGTTAAGTTAAAGTCAAGTGAATAAATTAGCCCTTTAATAGCATTTCTAAATCTTTTTCTGGGTTGCTTTTGTGGTATGTGTTGGGTCATTTTCCAACAGTATAATTAAGCACTGTTCTAGCAGTTTTGCAGCATTTAAGTGAATCTGGAAAGAAAGTATATGCATCAGAATTCATCCTAATCCTTTTACTAGCAGTCACATTATCAATTAAAAAACAGGGGTTTGTCTTTTCTGTAGGTTTTTTTTTTTTTAAATAAGGTATTCACTATCAACTAATTACACAGTCTGTGTGTTTTTCTTTTTTGATGACTATGTGATGGTGCAGGTGCATTGTGGTTTTGTCTGATAAATGTAATGTAGTGTCTAAATGCAAACTGTAGTCCTGAGTCAATGTAGCAGACTATTGACATTAAGTACAAACCAATCAAAGCTCCTGTGTTACTCTATAATTTCATGGATCCCCAGGCTGTTGATGTGAAACCTATACACACCAATGCACACAGACACACCTGTGTGGCTGTTTTGACGTAGCTTCCTGTGACGTAGCTTCCTGTGTTTGACTTGTTTGCCGCGAGTTACGTGTTTGTATCTCTCTCGGCGTCTTTCAAACAAACTTTGCTATCTATCCATCCGTTTTTCCTCTTTTAATAATCCTTAATTGTTTTTGTCTTCCTGACTTGTGCCTGTAGTTAGTTAACTCGACAATAACTAGTGTTGTTTATATTTATTTTCTCTCACTCACATCTCTGTATAATAAATCTGTTCGTGACGATAAGCACTATGCCGGTTGTTTGTCTGCATTCGAGCACAGGTGAGGACTCGTTCGAGTTGCAAACGGTGGCGTTGGAGATGGAGGCATTGGAGAAACAGATTCGCGAGCTGCATGTAAAGCATGACCGGCTGCGAGAGCGGAAAGCGGCGCTGGAAACATCCCGGGCGGACGCGCACTCATCCCAGGTAAACTCCCGGGTTGAACCTAACGCTCCCAACACATCAACTCCGCGTGCTTCTATGCCCAGGCCCAGCGCACCTACAACTCCGGCACCGGTGCAACATGGACCCTGGATGCGGCCGCGGCGGAAGAGACAAGCCAAGCCCCGATCGAGGACGTCTCCACCTCCACCACCGGCCTTCGAGATCTCGACCGAGAACCGCTTCGTCCCCCTCCGCGAGACGGAACGCGACACTGTTATTCTCGGAGATTCCATCGTCCGGCATGTCCGCGCTACCCGAGCTAAAGGTAAGGTGCACACTCGCTGTTTTCCTGGTGCTCGTGTTCTGGATGTCGCTGCGCAGGTACCCGCGATCCTGAACGAGAACTTCGGAGCGGTTGTTCTCCATGCCGGATCAAACGACACCAGGCTGCGGCAAACGGAGATCTTAAAGAGGGACTTCAGGATCCTGGTGGAGACGGTACGCAGCACATCACCCACAACGAGGATTATAGTGTCAGGACCTCTTCCCACTTACCAGCGAGGGGCTGAGAAGTTTAGTAGACTTTTAGCACTAAATGAATGGTTACAGTCATGGTGTCGAGAACATAAACTTCTCTTTGTTAATAACTGGAACTGTTTCTGGGAGCGTCCTAGGTTCTTCCGCCCTGATGGCCTGCACCCCAGCAGAGTTGGAGCAGCAGTGCTATCAGATAACATCTCTAGGATACTACACACCATCTGACTGGTAAGACATCAAGAAATCTTCAACTATAAGAACACGCATACTACAGACCAAATAGTTACAAGTTCACACACAGCCCAGTTTATAGAAACCATATCTATTCCTCGGGTAGTAAAACCAAGAATTACATACACAAGATCCAGAAATAATCTTATTGCAGTTAAAACTGAAAAATGCCAGATAAACAAACACAACAAAGTTCTAAAGTTCGGTCTTTTAAACATTAGATCACTTGCACCCAAAGCACTGATTGTAAATGAGATGATCACAGAGAATAATCTCGATGCACTCTGTCTCACTGAGACCTGGATTAAACCAGGTGATTATATGGGTCTAAACGAGTCTACACCGTCAGGATATGTTTATAAGCATGAGCCCCGTCAGACTGGTCGTGGGGGGGGTGTAGGAACCATTTATAGTGCTTCTCTTAATGTTAGTCAGAGATTAGGATTCAGCTTTAAATCATTTGAAGTGCTCGTTCTTAAAATTGCACTTTCAGACATGCACAGAAAACTCGCTCTGGTCACCGTGTACAGACCCCCAGGACCCTACGCTGATTTTCTTCATGAGTTTGCTTGTTTTCTCTCAGACCTCTTGATCAGCTTTGATAAAGTGCTGCTTGTAGGAGATTTTAATATTCATGTAGATGATGAAAACGATGCCCTAGGATTATCATTTGTCGATTTACTAAACTCTTTTGGAGTTAAACAAAACGTCACCAGACCAACCCACAGTTTTAACCACACACTAGACTTAATAATATCCCACGGAGCAGACGTCACTGATATAGATATTTTACCCCAGAGTGATGACATCACAGACCATTATCTCCTACTGTACACACTACCGGTAGAGCAGATTAACCGTGTTTCACCACGGTATCGACTTGGTAGGACTATTATTCCAACCACTAAGGACAGATTCATAAATAACCTGCCTGATTTATCGCAGTTTCACATTAAACCCATAACTGCTGATCATCTTGATGAGATGGCGAACAACATAGACCTTATCCTCACTAGCACTTTAGACACTGTTGCCCCCATCCGGTTAAAAAAGGTTCGAGAACAAGCACCTGCACCTTGGTATAATAGTCATACGCATGCCCTAAAGAGAACAACACGTAATCTGGAGAGAAAATGGAGGAAAACTAAATTGGAGGTATTTAGAATTGCGTATAAAGACAGTATGCTTAGCTACAGACAGGCGCTAAAAGCTGCTAGAGCTAAACACCTGAGCAAACTCATAGAAAATAACAAAAACAATCCCAGGTTCCTTTTCAGTACAGTCGCTAAATTAACAACAAATCAGGGATCTGAAAAATGTGTTCCATCACAGTTTAGTAGTGAAGACTTTATGAATTTCTTCACTGAAAAAATAGATAACATTCGAAAAACAATTGTGGCAGTTCAACCTCTGACAGCATCTCCCGACACAATCGTACTTACAACCCCACAACTACACTGTTTTACATGTATAGGACAGGAAGAGCTGTATGATGCTATTATGAAAGCTAAATCAACAACATGTCAGTTAGATCCAATTCCCACTAAACTACTGAAGGAAGTGTTATATACAGCTGGTGAGCCTCTTTTAAATATTATTAACTCCTCACTATCGTTAGGTCATGTCCCTAAATCCCTCAAGTTAGCAGTTATTAAGCCCCTCATTAAAAAACCTAATCTGGATCCAAGCACGCTATCGAATTACAGACCAATTTCAAATCTCCCATTTATGTCTAAGATTTTAGAAAAGATTGTCGCTGCCCAGCTATGTAACCACTTGCAGGAGAACAATATCTTTGAAGAGTTTCAGTCAGGTTTTAGGCCCCATCATAGCACAGAAACTGCTCTAGTTAAAATCACTAACGACCTGTTTTTAGCTTCAGACCAAGGCTACATCTCCCTATTAGTTTTACTAGATCTTAGTGCTGCGTTCGACACTATAGATCATGATCTTCTCCTCGATCGCTTACAGAATTACATCGGTATTCAGGGACAGGCATTAAGCTGGTTTAAATCCTACCTGTCCAATCGTTACCATTTCGTAGATTTAAATGGAGAGCTATCCAGGATAATGCTAGTAAATTATGGCGTGCCACAAGGGTCAGTTCTGGGACCCCTGCTTTTTACAATATACATGCTTCCATTAGGAAATATTTTTAGAAGGCATGGAATTAGCTTCCATTGTTATGCTGATGATACCCAGCTATATATTTCATCCAAACCAGGCGATACAGCTCAATTAGCTCGCATAACTGAGTGTGTTGAAGAAATAAGAGATTGGATGACCCATAACTTTCTGCTATTAAATTCTGATAAAACGGAGATTTTGCTCATCGGCCCAAAAAATAGTACACAGAAGCTCCAGCATCTCAGCCTGCATTTAGACGGTTGTTCTGTAACTACTAGTTCAACGGTAAAAGACCTGGGAGTTATTTTAGACAGCAACTTATCTTTCAAAAATCACATCAATCAAGTTACAAAAACAGCCTTCTTTCACCTTAGAAATATTTCTAAGCTAAGAAATATGTTATCTATATCTGATGCAGAGAAGCTCGTCCATGCGTTTATGACCTCTAGAATAGACTACTGTAATGCATTACTAGGTGGATGTCCTGCATCATTAATAAACAAGCTTCAGTTAGTTCAGAATGCCGCAGCAAGAGTTCTTACTAGGTCAAGAAAATACGATCATATAACCCCAATCTTATCGTCCCTACATTGGCTTCCTATTAAGTTTCGAATAGACTACAAACTACTGCTACTCACTTATAAAGCACTAAATGGTTTGGCTCCCATGTATCTATCCAGTCTCTTAACACGCTACAATCCGTCACGCTCCCTGAGATCTCAAAACTCTGGGCTTCTAGTAGTTCCTAGAATAGCAAAGTCCACTAAAGGCGGTAGAGCATTTTCACATTTAGCTCCTAAACTCTGGAATAGTCTTCCTGACAGTGTTCGGGGCTCAGATACACTCTCCCAGTTTAAGTGTAGATTAAAAACATATCTTTTTAGCAAAGCCTACACATAACACACATCACACACATCACATCATAACCTTGTGCTCCAGAACATCTGATCACATGCACATTATCAACTTGTGCTGTTAATATCATGAACAGCAGCTACGCTAATTCCTCTCCACTGCTTCTCTTTCTCTCCCCATCCCGAGGCATCCTGAGGTTTGGCCAGCTCCAGTCACGTCCCACCTCGTGAAGATTATGGACCTATGGATGATCATGGAGAAGTAGATGCCGAGTGTTTAAAGGCCCTGGCATGGAGAAGCTGATGCTGGATCTATGATGATCACAAATTGTTCTGTATTGTTGAAAGATTTATGACCAAACTTTTGATGTCACCCATATGAGGATGGGTTCCCCTTTGAGTCTGGTTCCTCTCAAGGTTTCTTCCTCATATCATCTAAGGGAGTTTTTCCTTGCCACTGTCGCCACGGCTTGCTCATCAGGGACAAACGCACACCATTCACCTTCACTGTTGTTTTCTGTAAAGCTGCTTTGAGACAATGTCTGTTGTGAAAAGCGCTATACAAATAAACTTGACTTGACTTGACTTGACTTGAAACCATCCCCAGCTGCACATAGTAGCCCCAAATTGAACATAATTCAATTCATTTAATTTTTATTTGTCTCGAAGCAACTTAACACAGATAATGTGGTCATAAAAAATGAATAAGATGTTTTTTATAAGTGTAAGTTTGTCACTGATGAGCAAGCCGGTGGCAACTGTGGCGAGGTAAAACTCCCCCAGATAGTATAAGGAAGAAACCTTGAGAAGAACCAGACTCAAGAGATAACCCATCTTCATCTGGGTTGCACCGAATGTCGGTTTATTACAGATAAACAATATTTAGGTGTGCAGTGATGGTGATTAGATGCAAACTTTAGTCCTAAATCAGTGTAGCAGACTGTTGACATTAACTACAGCCCAAATCCATCCTCAAAGATCCTGTTCTTACTCCGTAATTTCATAGAGAACACCATCCAGAGGCAATCTGGGATTACAGTTTTTCTCAGTTGCTTTGGAGCATTTCTTAGATCAGAAATTAAATTCTCAAAACTACTTGTTCAACTTTCACATCATTTAGTCATTTGTGCTCATCATAAGAAAATGTATTGTTGCTTTAATTCAATTGCGAATGCTTTGGTACATTTAATCGATTGTGTACAATTGTCTGCTGTCTGTTATCTGTTACCTACATTATCAGTTGTTTGACATGTTGATCAAAATATATTATACTAGTTTAACCTAAATAGTCTTAACACCCAAAACAAGTAGGCATCAGCTCATTGCATAAGTCATCGAATGCAAAATGGTCAGAGAGCGCCCCCAAAATGATGGCCAGGCCCCATCCAGGCACTCTAGATCACACCGGGGGCTTCTGCCCAGAGACTGCCCCACTAAGGGCATTTATAATAAACTTCCTCGTTCAGGATTCATGCTGTTTGTGTGTTATTTTCGTCAGTGTTGGGTGGGGCCTTTTTTCATGTATAGTGAGTGTTATGGGCACTTTCCTATGGGTTATGTTTATTAAGCATAAATAAGCTACTTTTTAATCCTACATGTGCCAAAGTAGATGGGGCCCTTCCCATAGACCTTGGGTGGAGCGACCACTCATGACAGCTCCCCACCCCGTGAGGGACGCATCCGTCATTAGCGTTACCCGATGACCAGGAACTCCCAACACAGGGCCCTGAGACAGGAATCCGGGATCTCTCCAAACATTTAAGGCACATAGGTATTGCCGTGTGACCTTGATCGTACGGAGGGCATTGCCCTTCCGTGAGAACCCATGGGTCCTGAGCCACCACTGAAGGGGTCTCCTGGGCACAGCTGCCATTTCTGGAACTGCTAGACAGTGAGAGGCTGTTGAACAAACAGAAGCTGGCGCTCGTCTCACTCCATGTGCGTTTTATACTTCCTGGTCATTATGTCACCATCTCAATCTAGCCACTCTCACCTTGTCTCCAAGACGTCCTACGTGCGCTGTCCCTCTAATACACTCATTTTTAATCCTGTCCTCCTCGTCACTCCCAACGAAAACCTTAACATCTTCAGCTCTGCTACCTCCAGCTCCACTGTCTGTCTTTTACTCAATGCCACTGTCTCTAAACCATACAACATAGCACTTTGCCACTCTACTCCACCCTGCCTGCACAATTCCCTTCACTTCTCTAACACCCTCTCCATTACTTTGCACTGTTGACCCCAGGAACCTGAACTCATCCACCTTCTCCACCTTTTCTTCCTGCAACCGCACCACTCCACTGCCCTCCCTTTTATTCACACACATGTACTCTGTCTTAATCCTACTGACTTTCATTCCCCTTCTCTCCAGCATGTACCTCCACCTCTCCAGGCTCTTCTCAACCTGCTTCCTACTCTCGCCACAATTTACAATATCATCCGCAAACATCATAGTCCACATAGACTCCTGTCTGACCTCATCCGTCAACCTGTCCATCACCACTGCAAACAGGAAAGGCTCAGGGCTGATCCTTGATTCAGTCCAACCTTCACCCTGAACCAGTCTGTCGTTCCTACTGCACACTTTCAATGCTGTCGCAGTGTCCTCCTACATGTCCTGCACCACCCTCACATAATTCTTTGACACACCTGATTTCCTCATACAATACCACAACTCCTCTCTTGGCACCCTGTCTTACGCTTTCACTAAATCCACAAACACACAATGCAACTCCTTTTGACCGTCTCTATACTTCTCCATCAAAAATCTCAAAGCAAATAATGCATCTGTGGTGCTCATCCTGGGCATGAAACCATACTGTTGCTCACAGATGGTCACCACTTCTCTCAGTCTGACTTTCACTACTTTTTACCATAACTTCATGGTGTGACCCCTTCTACATTCCTCAGGCATCATCTCACCTTCCACAATCTTGTTGAACAACCTGGTCAAAACCTCCAACACTATGTCTCCTAAACATCTTCATGCTTCTACCGGTATGACATCTGGTCCAACCGACTTTCCACTCTTTATCCTCTTAATCGCTGCTCTCACTTCCTCCTTACTTATCCTATTCACTTAAAACATCCACTTATCCTATCAGCTTTCACTACTGCAGTAGTTGCCCAATCATCCAGCACCTCTTCACCACCACCGAGCCTCTGTCTGACCTCTTCCCTGAATCTCATACTACAGTCTTTCCCCTTTATTATCCACCACTTTATTTTTCTTTCATTCCTCACTCTCCTCCTCTTCTTCTTCACCTCCAAAACCATGCTAGAGACCACCATCCAATGCTTTCTAGCTACACTGTCCCCTGCCAACACCTTACAGTCTCCAATCTCCTTCAGATCGCATCTCCTACATAAAACATAGTCCACCCGTGTGCACCTTCCTCCACTCATGTCAACCTGTGATCCTTCTTCTTCTTAAAATAAGTATTCACCACTGCCATTTCAGCAAAATATACCACCATCTGCCCTTTCACATTCCTCTACTTAAGGCCATACCTACCCATCACCTTCTCATCACCTCTGTTCCCTTCACCTACATGCCTATTAAAATCTGCCCCAATCACAAAGCGTTCATTCCTAGGTAGACTATCTACCACTTAATCTAACTCACTCCAGAATTTAACCTTTTCCAGACTGATAGATCTCAATTATTTTCTTTTTCACTTGTTTTTGAAGAAATTCAGAAGCAAATGAGAAAGATAGAGGTCAATCACTTTCTTTCTCATTTGTTTCTGAATTTCTTTGGATCTCGGCATGATTTCAAATCAAATCAAATCAAATTTTATTTGTCACATACACATACATAAAGGGTATGACATGCAGTGAAATGCTTTTTACGACTGTCCGGCATGAGGAAATAAAATAGGGTGGGAAAAAAAAGAAAAAAAAGAAGGCAGATAATAAAGTATAAAACTACATATAAAAAACTATAGAAACCATATGTGTGGTGTAAAGTGTCCATAAGTGTCTGTGTGTGGTATGGTAAGGTGTAAAGTGTCCGTGTGCGTAATGGTGTGGTATAAAAATATTAAATGTAAAGTGCACTGTGCTGTGCTAGTCCAGTGTCTAAAGTGTCGTAGCATGAAAAGTGAGATATGTGCAGGGATATAAGGTCTGATGATGCAGAGAGTGGGCCAGTTTTTTAGATCCTGGGTTTTTCCCGGTTTAAACTCCAAATGGCCTGCAGGAAGAAGCTCCTCCTCATTCTCTCTGTGTTCGCTTTCAGGAAGCAGAAGCGTTTCCCTGAACGCAACAAAGAAAAGAGTCCATTGTTGGGATGGCTGAGGTCGTTCACAATCTTCCAAGCTCTAGTCCGGCACCGCGTGCTGTAGATGTCCTGCAGGTTAGGGAGCTCGGTGTGTATGGTACGTTCAGCTTAACGCACCACCCTCTGGAGGGCTCGTCTGTCCTGCATGGTGCTGTTCCCGAACCAAGAAATGATGCTACGCGTCAGAACACCCTCAATGGTGCAGGTGTAGAAAGCCTTTAGCATCTAAAAAAGGTAGTTTAAAGTCCCTTAAGCGTCTCAGATGGTACAGATGCTGCCGGGCCTTCTTCACCAGGGTGTTGATGTGACAGGACCAAGACAGGTCCAAAAACTGCATGTTGTGTTCACTTGCGTTATCTTTTTTTTTTTTTTTTAATTAGTTTGATTTCTAGCTTTTGGTCCACTTCACTTTGTCAGGCAGGTCCTATTTAAGAGATTTCTTGATTGTAAACAGGTGTGGCTGTAATGGATAGAGGATAGCCTGGATGTGGATAGAGAATTGAACTCAGGTGTGTAAACCACAGTTTTAACAGGGGGGTAAACACTTTTGCACACGGGGCCATGTAGTTTTGGATTGTTTTCCTTCATTAATAAAAAGCTTCATTTAAAAACTGCATGTTGTGTTCACTTGCGTTATCTTTTACTATTTTTTTATTAGTTTGATGATCTGAAACATTAAGGTGTGACAAATATGCAAGAAAATAAGAAATCAGGAAGGGGCAAACACTGGAAGCATAAATATATATTGCATTTGTGCAGAATTAGCATAGGGGTGGCAGAGGACCCCCTTTCACACTGCAACAAGAGGAGACTATTTGCACCATGGTCTGAGCAAACAATGCCATTAGGCTAAGGAAAATACAAAATGCTGTTGTAGAAGACAATAATGTCTTTGAAAACATCCAATCTGTTAGTATCTCAATTATCGACCGGGTGTTGAAAAAACACCACATAAGTATGAAACAGCTGTACCGTGTACCATTTAAAAGGAATGGTGACAAAGTGAAGGAGCTATGGTACCAGTATGTACAAGTAAAACATCTATGAGCATACAGTAACTAATTTAGTTAAACTTCTAAAAGTGACTTATAGCATGTGTGACCTAAACCTACATTTGCTATAACTGTAGGGAAAAAACATGCAATATGTGTACATTTGATATACAGTAACTGTATCTTGTGAAATTAATTGAAAATGCATAACTAATTGGTTGTCTTCTGGGTTCTGCGCAGTGGTGGGCCGTGCATTTGGTATCTGGGCTTTCAGTGGGAACTTACCCGACTTAATCCACCTCTTAATACCACCACTATCATGTTGCAATAATAGAAACCATCAATACTTTACAAAAACGCAATATAACAACGTGTGGCATTACAGAGAGAGAGGCATTTCCCATAAAGAGGGTGAATACAATTTTACTAAAGCAAGTTCCAAACCTCTACACTACACCGCGTGAACAACAACTGTGCCACCTACATCATCTGGAGCAGTTCAGAATCAATATTTGTCTAATAACATGATAAAAACATAAAAATGTTAATAAAATACAACTTACTCACCAGAGATGCATACTCAAAATTTGCACCGTTCCTCAGAGGCTGTAAGCCCATGGTACCACTCATATTCACTGGTCTGGAAGTGGCAAACAAACCCTTTCATGGGCTGAGACAAACTAGCTAGCTTCAGGGTTGGCTGACCTTTTCTCATAATGTCTAGCTTTTCTGGAAAATAGATTTTTAAGTATGTGCGGGACCAAATCAATTTCTCTTCCTCCGTTGGCATAAAAAGTCTAACTTAGATAAATTAATGTGTGCAGCACGCTACAGATGGGTTTTTTCAGTCGAACTTGGCTGTACCAGTTTCCCTCTGACCAAACCAATCAGAGGATGGAAAAATGCTGATGCAATTCAGGGCCAGCTAGCTGAAATTAGAAATTTGATTGGTTAAAGAAACAGACCCATTGCTAATATTTTAAGGTAAAAAAAGGCCAGCAGTACTGACTTTAAAGGCCCTGGGCAGATTAGATTGACATGGCAGCACAAAAAGGCTGAAATCTGATTGGACAAAAATCTTACATCCACATATTCATACTGGAAGCAGTGCAGCCAAGAGAAACACTACAAAATGAAGAGAATAGACTGTTGGGAATAAATAAATACAATTTCATGGAACAAATATTGGGTTGTAAATGTAGGTCTGTGCTTCTAATAGAGTTTAGGCCAGCAGAGAAGGCTTTGCTGGCCCTTACGCCCACCACTGTTGTAGCGTATAATGGAATTGGAGTCAAGTGAACCACCTTATTACTTCATATATGTGGATGAGGCTGGCTTCAATCTGAACAAAAGCAGAAGACATCTGCAATGTCATCTGCCACAGAGCTACTGTTGATTTGCCAGGCCAGTGTGGAGGAAATGTGTGCTGCTATTTCAGAACGGTGTGCTAACTCATATTCCCCTTATAGGCCCATTCAATACACAGCATCTCCTCATCTTCTTGGAGACCCTCTATAGGGATCTTATCCCTGATAATGAGAGGAGTCCATTTCGAGATGATTTACCAAAGTATGTGATACTTTTGGATAATGTGAGTTTCCATTACCCAAACAACATCATGCAATGGTTTCTGACCCATAACAGGATGCTAAAGCTCCCATTCTATTCCCCATTCCTTAACCCAAGTGAAGAGTTCTATTCAGCATGGAGGTGGAAGGTACATGATTGCCAGCCACATACTCAGATGACCCTGCTGACTGCCATGGATGCAGCATGTGAGGACATCACAGCAAAAGCTTGCAGAGACAGGATAATTTTTTTTTACGCTGTAATGCAAGGGATGAAATCTGTTGGGATGTGGATAAAAATCTGTACCCCGACAGACTGGAAAGTCAAGGGGTATAAAAAGATTGCACTGTATAGTGTGCCATGTGCAGTTCTGCCCAAGAGGAGTTTCCTATGTTTACCTTTAGAATTTTTTCACATTTTTCCATAATGCTTTTTTGTGCTTTTGGGTCTTTTTTTTTTTTCTATCACAATGAAATTATATTGTAATTTGTTTGTCAGTCCACTAGCAAAGTACAATAAAAAGGTGTGAATCCTGTCCGGTCTCTTACAATCAATATCCCACATACAGTAATGTGTAAATTTGTGCTGTTGAAATTCATAGATGCCACATAGAAGAATGTGCATTTTTAATAATTGTAACCCAAACATAGTTTACAGGAAATAAAAAAATAAAGCGTTATAATACTGAAAAAATGACTAAACGTTTTGACAATCTTATTTGTAAACAATTACAAAAGGACAAGTTATTCTGCATGTCCCCCTTTTCATGGGCGCGCAGCGCACCACCGGCCCGCCTCTACCGCCCCGTCGGTGAGGTGGAGCAAGAGCGCGCACGATGGTACCCAAAAGATGGTGAACTATGCCCGGGCAAAGCAAAGCCAGAGAAAACTCTGGTGGGGGCCCGCAGCGGTCCTGACATGCAAATTGGTTGTCCGACCTGGGTATAGGGGCGAAAGAATAATCGAACCATCTAGTAGCTGGTTTATTCTGAAGTTTCCCTTAGGATAGCTGGCGCTCTTTCGTCTCACAGTTTTATCCGGTAAAGCTAATGAGTAGAGGCATTGGGGCTAAAACGAACTCAACCTATTCGCAAACTTGACTTGACTTGATTTTGATGGCAAGGATGTGTTCATTGACATAAATACTTAAATTTGAGAGATGAACTAAGGATTTTTAGCAAAATACAGGCTTTTGCAAGAAATCCAATGCATTGTGCTGCTTGTACAAATTGCTTGTACAATTATTGTTGTATATAAAAGTCAAGGACACTGTGCAGTTGGGGATTTCGGAAAAACAATCTATGGCACTATATTGAAAAGGGAGAGACAGAAGGTAAAACAGACATCAGAGATCTCTGTGATAAGTAACACACCACAGTCAACAAACCTGAGTGAACATGTGAAAGTGAGGGAATGACAGTATCCCAGTTCACAGAACACTATATATCCATGATTTATTCAGATCTGCTCCTTTAATTAAGAAAAATACAGATAAAAAGCTTGACTAAATAAATGTTTTCAGCCTCGACAAGCCCCCGAAAACTGATTGGAAGACTGTTTCATATCTGTGGGCTTTTTTAAGAGAAAGTTTTGCCCCTGCTGTAGTCATTCCTTTTTCATTTTTGGTTCATTTCATTTTTGTTGCACCTTTTGTTTTAAGTAGGCATGGGAGATCATAATGGTACAGAGGTTCAGTCAAATACTGTGGCACGAGACCGTTCAATGCTTTATACGTCAGTGGTAGTATTTTATAAACAATGAAAGATTTTGAGCCAGTGTAGACTGGTCATATTTTCTAGATCTAGCAAGGACTACTGCTGCTGCATTCTGGACTAACTAAAGCTTATTTATTCACTTACTCGAACACCCAGACAGTAGTCTAATCTAAATGTAAAAAAACATGAACTATTTTTTCTGCGGCCTGTAATGACATCATATTTCAAATTTTAGGAATATTTCTAAAGTGAAAGAAGGCTATCCTGGTAATATTATTTACATGAGCCTCAAAGGAAAGACTAGAGAACTGTCATGTGCATGTTTTTCCCCTTACACTTTAGAGCTAGACTCTGATTCAAACCTGTAAGGTTAATTAACTAAGCCCAGTGGGACCCTCTGACATTTCCCAGTCAACCCCAGGGCTTTCATTAGGAAGAACAGTCAAAGGGCAACCCATCCAGGAGCACTGTTGAAAAACATACATTCTGTTCAAGGGACTAATTAAAATTACCCCAGAGAGATTGTCAGAAAAGTTCAGGATCTAGAAAATAATTTCTTTGAATGAGTTTACTCGTTAATTATTATGTGCTCTACTGGCTGTTGATTGTGCATGGAGACTGCAAACCCTGCAACTGAGGCAATGATGGTAACCAAATCCAAGTTTAACATAGGAGTTATAATGAGAGTAGTAAAGTAAAAATAACAGCAACATTTGCTATAATTCTTTATCGTTAAAATATATTTTTGGAGTTAAAGTTGAAGTATAACAAATGGTTTAAATGCATAATTTAAATTTTTAATACACTTCAAAAATATATATATTTCTTTATATTACTGAGATTAGGGCCTGGCTGCTATAAACTAAAATTAGCATTACGATTTTCTTTTACAACTATGTATGCATGCACAACTTTTGATGATTTTTGATGATGAATTCATTTGACTTATTTCTCCATCAAAATCATGAAATTGAGTTATAGAACATTTACTGTAACTACATTATTTATCAATTGGATAATTCATTTAAACCTGCTAAAAAAAAAAATAATTCATTTAGCCCTTTATGTGCCTAATTCATTCAAGCTGCAGTTATCAAACCCCTAACTAAAAAACCTGACCTTGACCACTGACAGCTGTCCAACTATAGGCTAATATAATGCTTCCTTTTCATCTCAGAGTTCAAAGAAACTTTTACTAGGACCATTTACATCATACATTGCATCTGTAAAGCCACCAGAATTGTGGCTAATCACACACACCCCTCATACACACACACTCTTTCCTTTCCTGCCATCTGGAAAAATGTATCAAAGCATTCAGGCCCTCATGCCCAGACTCAGAAAAAGTTTCTTTACACATCAGTCTCCTCATCATAAAGGGACAGGACTGACACACACATGCAAACATACACACACACACACACACACACACACACACACACACACACACACACACACACACACACACACACACACACACATCAATAGTAAAAATTCTATTTTGCAGGAGCACAAAGGGTTAAAAGCCTTGCTCAAGGGCCCAAGCGTGTCAGCTTGGTGATACTGGGGCTTGAACCCCTGACCTCCATCCTTTCATCACTAAACTTATTAACAGTAACATATACATTTATATTTTATAACCTACTTATCTTTGTAAAGCTGCTTTGGGACAATGTCCATTATTAAAAGTGATGTACAAATACCAAATTTATTTAACTGAATTGATTGATTATACAAGCATATCAAAAAAGTTTTTTCTTTCTATTCAATTAACATTGCTTATATTGCAAATACACAATATGGCTAAAACTTTCCAGACAAATGGCCATAATTCTCTTCTTTCTTTTAGTTAGGTTTTTATATACATTTTGGAATGTGGCTTTTGGGATTTGTGCCATTTGTGCTACAAAAGCAGAAGCCTGCCATCACGCAGTAGAATAAAAAACTGTCCCAAATCCATATGTGACATAAATTTGTTACTTGCATATGAAATACAGTAAATTTGACATTTTAAATTCCGATATGAGGTATTAAAATCTAATATGTATCTGATATGAGGCAATGGGGCCTTTGACTAAACAAGCTGATCTCATGCAACTTTGACATTCATCTAACTTTGATATTAATCATAGGAAAGATAACAGTGAGATCAGGTGATTCTGGAGGCCAGGTTATCTGATGCAGCACTTTATCACTCTCCTTTTTGGACAAATAACCTCTGATAATATTTTTCTTCTGCAAATTTTTTTTTTTTCACACTACAACACTTTAACCTCTGGACTGTCACTTTAACTGTGGACTTGCACAGCACAGTGCTCTTTATACCACACCACACCGCACACGGTCACTTTAAGGACAATCACATCAACCACCTTATGTGATTACTGTTTACTGTACATAAGCATACCATGTATCCATAACATACCTTGTATATGCACTTTTCCTCATATATATCTTTATATCTTTATATATTTAATATTTTTCATAGTTTATACTTACTGACTTATTTATCTGCCTTCTTTTTTTTTGTTTTATTTTTCTCCCCATCCTATTCCCTCATGCCGGACAGTCGTATAAAGCATTTCACTGCATTTCACTCTGTATGTATGTGTATGAGACAAATAAAATTTGATTTGATTTGATTTGACCTAGAGGTGTGTTGGGGTCAATGTCCTTTTGGTAATGGTATGTCGCTGCAAAATGTTGTGGTAGCTATGCTCGTTAATTGTGCTCCTTTATTATAATTAAGTTAACAAAAGTGTCACCAGCAAAGCACCCGCACACCATCATACCTCTCTCTCATGCTTCACAGTGAGAACTACACATTCAGGAACCTTCCGTTCACCCTTTTTAAATAAATCTAACAAAGACACAGCAGTTAGAACCAAAATATTATACATTTGGCCTCATCAGACCAGAAGGCCAAAATCTAATGTCCATTCCTTGTGTTTCTTGGCCCAAGCAAGTGTCTTCTGCTTGTTGTTCTTCTAAAGTAATGGTTTCTCTGCCACAATTCAAACATGAAGGCCTGATTTATGCAGCCTCCTATGTTAAATGTTAAAATATGTCTGCCACTTGAACTTTGAGAAAAATGTATGTGGGCAGTAATCTGAGGTGCTTGGTCTTCCTTTCCTGGGACGGTCCTTATGAGAGCCTGTTTCATCATAGCATTTAATGGTTTTTGCAAATGCATTCCAGATGAGCTCTGTACCTAATCAATCTAATAAAGAATTATAATTAATGTGCCATGTGGCTATCAAAGCTTTACAGACTTTACTGTAAATAAAAATTTGACTCAAATCATATCTGTATTTGATTTTAAAAGTTGGCTTTCAAACAAAAATTTCCCTTGGTTAATAATAGGTTGAGGCACTGATAGTTGATTGCTGGAACTATACTTCTAGGCCACAAATAACTGATGTCTAGGGGCAAGTAACTGATTCCACATGCTGTTTTTTGCTGCATAAAAAAATAAACAGTTCTTAATCATTAAAGTGCACGAAAGCAAATAAATATGAATATATTTATTAATATATATAATTACATAATTAATATTTTTATTTTATATATATATATATATATATATATATATATATATATATATATATATATATATATATATGTGTGTTCAAATATATTCATTTATATATTTATTCATTAATATATGTGATTATGTGATTATGTAATTATATATATATTAATGAATATATTCATATTTATTTGCTTTTGTGCACTTTTAGGATTCAGAACTGGTTTTTTTTTTTTTTTATGTAATAAAGTTCAGTACTATTTCACATGGAGTGTTATGTTTGTTTTAAATCCAGTGTTTATCTCAAGTACATTTTATCCAGTATTAATTTTAGTACAATCCAACCTAGCTATCAGTATTGGTAAAGCCGCCTATCGGCTGACTTCTAGATATTAACATACAATAATTATTTGTTAGATTCAACCACCAACTATATGCTTATGCATAAATAAGTAAATGTTTCGATTTCAATAGCAATGAATATTAAATAATTTAATTATGATACTATATATAAGAAAATAATACTGCACTTTTAATAGGCTATATAGCTCTTGAAAAGTAATGCTCATTTGTCTGTACGGTGCATAGCTAAATAATAAACTAATCTAGCATTAGGAGGCATAATAAAATCATAATAAAATATCATAATAAAATCTCCACAATAATACTAGTAGTCACTTTGGCTCATTAAATTTGCTGTTACAGAACAACCTGGTCCTCCATTAAAGAAAGAAAAAAATTATGTGATACTTACAGAAAATAGTTTGGGGACCCCTGTTCTAGCTTAAAATAACAATATTTTTAACTATATATAACTATATCTAAAACATTCTGTGTTACTTAATAATTTTCTTTGTTTAATACACAAGTCCATAAGTTTAGATGACATCAGTATTAATGTACATTAATGTATTACTGTATGTTGATGATAATACAAATAAAAAAACCCACAAAAAATAAATGAAGGAGAAGCTGTGTTCAAACTGCTAGTGTTTCTTTTTCTTTTTTCCTTTGTACAAAATATTTACCTAAAAATATATTTACCATCAACAATTATAAAGTTTTTTTCTTTATTTAATTTTATCAGTAACAAATTTCCATTACAAATTTGGTTATTTAAAAGTTTATAAAAGCACATGGATCAAAAAAATGTAAATAAAAAACTAAATCAGAGTTATAAAATATATTGGCATATTTTGCACTAAAGCTGTTTAACACAAAATAGAAATAAATGAAAAACATGAACATCATATTAAGTCCATTTTAGCCATGATTTTTTTCTTATCCATCTCCAATATATACACTGACTGCTACTGATGAATACCAATAAAAAGACAAAATTTAAAAAAGTGAACAAACAATCAACAACAAAAAAAGACTCAGAAGAACCTCTTAGTGAAGCTAGTTATTTGTCCTGTATGTGCAACATTTTGTAAACTATAGTTGAGCCCGGTCATTTCAAAGCAGAAGTATTTAAATTCTTTTAGTGTACTTGAGAACAGGTCACTATAGAATTAATAGCTCAGTAGTTCAGTAGGGTTAGGGTCAGGGTTAGTTCAGTGACCAGTTTATTAGCGATATAGAGATGGTTTAAATACCTTTTTCACAGTGTTTATCCTTAATTGTATCCTTATACAAATTGTCTCTTTCAAGAGCATCTACAGAGCATGAGGTCTCACTGAATGATTTTGAGTGAATGCAGTATATTTGGAATGAATAGAATGCCATCCCTCTAGTAGAGTAGCAAAGACTTAGAGAGAATATGTGAATACATTTTGAGGCTGAACTAGTGGCTTCTGGTGGCACTTTACAAAAACAATTTCTGTTGCATGTTTCCTTAATTTTCAAGTTGTTTCTAAGTAAAAAATTATAAAAACTTGAAATTGACTTGAATATATGAATTGTACACCACAGAGCAGTGCTAAAATGATAACATATTGATCATAAATATATTTAATTATAAAAAAATATATAAGAGGAAAAACATAATTAAAAGGTACAATGAAAACTGCATCCACCATGGACTTCAGAATATTTATAGTCTAGCACAATGATTCATAATGTAAATGCAGTATATATATATATATATATATATATATATATATATATATATATATATATATATATATATATATATATATATATATATATATATATATTTTTTTTTTTTCTACATCTGAAGACCATTGGTTATGTAGAATTTGGAGCCAGTCTGGGCTATCACTTAAGTGCCTCCCAAAAGGAGCTCATCCCTGAAAGCTCTAGTCTTGCAGATGATGTAATGATTCTCATTTCCGTTTGAGCAGCTCCTTCTCCAGATACTCCAGTCGTGTAGTCATTACTGACAGTGTTACAGTTAAGGACCAATATAGTGCTAGTTATCATGCTTACATAGGCAGTGGCATTTCAACAAAGTTATGTAGACTTTAATGTAAATATCTATGCATCCAAGATTAATTTATCAGCCAAGCATGCAGTCTCCCACTATTTTTGGTGCAGATAGTAATCAAAGACATTCATTTATGTTTGCCATTTTGTAAAGTATAGAAGATAAGAAAGGGCTTCAAAGGGAATTTTAGATTTGTCAATGCCAGTACATAATTTAGTAAATATAATCAGACATTGTTTCACTATTATGAATTTTGCCAAATAACATCTTATGGAGATATGGAATACATTTAGAAAGTAACTAACTGGTGGTAACAATGAGCAGTAGATGCTACTTATCGAGGGGAAAAGAAAAGAACTACACAATGCATGTTAATAGAGATAAAATAAACAACATTAAATTAGCTATGCTGCATAAGAAAAGGCTGATGGCTGATTTGATTTTAGTAGCCATCCTATAAAAAGAGAGAGAGGGTGAAGAACAGGCTATGTCCACTTGGAGTGATAGCTATATGATAGTGCCATTTGATGCAAATACTGCATAATTTGTTATTATGACTGGTCATTGGTCTGACCAGCATTCCTGGTTTCCAAATTTTTTATTGCACGCATGCATTCCTTCCTCAAGGGCTCAAGAGTGGCAGCTTGGTGATACTGGGGCTAACTTTAGGGTCTATCATTACAGTGTTATCTGCTTGGTATGGAAACTACACAATAAATTCGCTCATGTGAAAGGAGTGCAGTATGGCAGTAGGATATGGAACACAAAAAAACGAATCTGTCAGCCGAATATCCTATACAAGTTTTTGTGGGCTAGAAATAATTCAGATCATTAAGTTATCAAACCACCAAAAATTCACAAATATAACTAGCTACAACCAGTTTTAGAAAGGCTTTGGACAGCAGCAGAATCACTCTGACACACACACACACACACACACACACACACACACACACACACACACACACACACACACACACACACATATTGAACTTACTGTCCCTATTAAGATCATCCACTTACAATTATTAATTCAGCTCATTAAATAAATGGTATGACTACACCTAAGTTTAACAATCTACTCCATGTGTAAATAAAAATTTGATCTTTTTTGTAAATTATTTTAGTTGTTTAGACACAGAATTATGAAGGATATGTTTCTGGTTGATTTGGTTGAGAGAGACCATGGTAGCTTGCTGGAACTCCACTAGACTATTACAAGCACACGGGTCCTTCACCTCTATTTCACCTTGACTCTCCTCTGCAAAAACAAAGAGAAAGAAAGAAAGAAAGAAAGAAAGAAAGAAAGAAAGAAAGAAAGAAAGAAAGAAAGAAAGAAAGAAAGAAAGACATTTTATGTCATATTTTATATTTTTTTCAATGGAAAACCCCATTTGAAATGGTTTATTTTAATTATAAACAATACATACTATACAGTATATATATATATATATATATATATATATATATATATATATATATATATATATATATATATATATATATATATACATATATATATATATATATATATATATATATATATATATATATATATATATATATATATATATATATATATATAGTTTTTTTGCTCTGTGCATTTTATACACTTGAAGCAATGTCCTCCAGATGGTGCTAGAGAATAATTTATTCTTGGTAAGCACACTACAGTCATTCTTCTTATATTTCCTCTGCCTGGTTTCAAATTATTTATGCTTCCCCTACTTTCCTCCGTTCCAGAGACCAAAATTTCTCTTTTTAAATATACCTGGACAAACATTGAGTTTAAGGTTTTCTGCAATCTGGCTAATTGCAGTGAAGTCAGAGGTGTAGAAGAAATGTTTCTCCACTGGCTCTGAGGCAATCTCTCTCAGCTCATCCTCTACAGCTTTGCCTACTCCAACAGCATACATTGTAATTCCTGTAAATCAGAATAAAAATAGTCATATCCTAACACAAAGAGTGAAAATGCTTTATGATACACTATATTAAATCTATGTGTTTTACAGATTTGGGCTGTGGCTGACCTGCTTCCTTGGCCTTCTTTGCCCACTCTGATATGTCATCCTGAGAACGTCCATCAGTAAACATCAGCCCAACACGGGGTATGTTTTTTGAGGCAGCTCGGGCACCTTCAGTCTCAGAGAAGCTATTCTGCACCATGTGCTTTAGTGCTAGCCCTGTCATGGTTCCTTTCTCCATGTAGGCTACTTTCATCACAGCTGCCTTGATCTCTTCCTTGCTCTTGTACATACTTAGTGGAAACTCAGTTCTCACCCGGCTAGAATACTGGACAAGACCCACACGTGTTCCATGAGAAGAGATGTCTAATTGGTCCACAACCTGGTTGACAAACTGCTTAACGAGCTCAAAGTTTTGAGGCCGTACACTCTTAGAGCCATCAATCAAGAGAACCAAGTCAATGTTAGATGATCTGCAGCCTAAAATAAAAAAAATATATATCAATTATATTATATAGGGTTTTTGTTTTTTGTATTTCTGTATACTGTTCAAAAGGAAAATTGCTAGGTGGATATATCAAAATCAAAATAGGAAGAGTCAAATATTCTGTTGTAATGCTGATTTGTTGCATGCAGTGCATACTTCCACAGCTTTTTCCATCTTCTTGTAGAAGATGGCCCTCTAGGCAGATACAGTGGTATGATCCTGGTGTACTCACACACTGGTGCTCACAGCCATGCTCTACTACATTACACAGGTTGTCTGCTAAAAAATACAAGTAAAAAAACAAGTAAAAACTGCCATGTGATTTAAAGTATCCTTGATAAAACATTTTTTAATAGAAAATTGACATGTAAATAACAATAAACTCGTAAGGACTCTAAAAGTCATGTTACTTAAAACGCTCCTGGACAATATAGCAGTGGGGCAGCAGGGGTGAACAGTAACAAACTAAATTTAATTGGTTACTGTACTTAAGTAGTGATTTTGCGTATCTGTACTTTCACTAAAACTTTGACTTTAACTTTATTACATTTCATAGTCAAATATCTTACTTTTTACTCTACTACAATTTGAAAAATCAGTCACTTCTTTTTATTTATGAGCTGATAAAAACTTATCTGGTCAAGCATGCTGCAAGACATCAATCAGGGTAGAACATTCAATCTGTTTTGATCTTGTTTTGATTTCTACTTAGCATCAACATACAATGCAGCATCAGTTCAACAGCAAGCATAACATTTTGAGACTAATAAATGGAAGGAAAACCTGACACTCCCACATAGACCCGTGGATGTTTTTAAGTAGTTGAAATGAAGGGCTCGTGATAATATTAATAGATATCAATTAGTGTTTGTCTAATTAATATCATATTAATAGATTGGTGTGCTAAGATTAACATTAGAGTATTTTCACATAAACTGAGTTGACATTATAGCCATAAATAAATCATAGTAATTTGGATACTTAAGTACATTTAAAGGCAAATACTTTTGTACTTTTACTTTTAAGTGAAGTTTTAAAGTAAGAACTTTTATTGGAGTAATATTTTACCTAGTGTATCTCTACTTTAACTCAAGAACATGGTTTGTGTACTTCACCCACCACTAACCCACCACAGAATGGATTATCCTGCTATAAGAAGCCATATGGCCATTGTACTGTAGGTGGTTGGCAGTAGGCTGGGATCAGCATGGGCCTTTTAGATTAAATTTGAGATTGTCTATGTAGCAGTATGCATTGTGTTTCAACACTTTTATATCATAACAAACATATTTAACTTCTTCAGCATATTTTGCTATAGTAACTCTTCTGTGGAATGTATCAAGATGGGCTAGCTTTTACCTGCCATATGTTTTTGTTTGTATTTGTGCTGGTGGTGGGAGGAAATATGAGTATAACTTTGGACATCTTACAAGATTATTTCACTGTTGTTACTTAGCAGCAAAAGGAAGTCTGGAAAAGCCATATAATAGCCTAAGTGCTCTGGTAAAATGATACATGGTAAACATAGCTTTGGAGTCATTCCTGTAATGAGGAAAGAACATTGGGAAACATTTTAACTGCAAAATGCTTCTGTTTATTGCAAAAAAAAAAAAAAAGCATTCATTTCACCAACTTTGATTTTCCTACATTAAATAGACATTTTAAAATACATACCCTGACATGTCTTTCCATCTCGTTGAAGTGTGTATCCCTCATTACAGCGACAATGAAATCCATTTAATACACTCTCACATTCATGATCACAACTGTGATTTCCAAATGAACAATAGTCAATCACTAAAAGGAAAAAGACAGAACAGGAATTTTTATGAAATGTGTAATTTTACACATATATATCAGAAAGGGGTATTAAACTGTACAGTTCATTGTCAGTGGGGTTGTAGCTTTTATTGTACATCTAGATAATTACAATTATTTACCTTTAATCTGTTTTTTTTTTTTTTTTTTTTTTAAGTCTTTTTCACTAGGAAATGTAGATACTGTATAAAGATACAAAAGTAAAGAAAAAAGGTACCACTACAGCCAACATAAAAAGGTATAGACTTGAAGAGCCATAGTTGCTTACTGCCTAAATAAACCCCTAGTTAAAGTGTGCATCTATTCAACCATTTAATCACTAGGTGCTGATATACACCAAACCTTTGCCAACAAAATTGTTAAGAGAAAATGCAAGGATTTATATTCCTGTGTGTTTCTTTTTTTTATATCATGACCTTTTTCAAACCAGTTTTACACATTTTGTAACATGTCTCTGTACAGATGGTACAGCAGCTTAGTTTTCACTTTTTATTTATTTTTTTTATTAAGTTTTATAGCACTTGTTTAAAATCTCAGTGGCCTCCTTTCACTCACCTAGTCAGCGACTGTAATGCCATAAGTCAGTAGAATTGGCTGTGGGGTATTTTATTTACAGTTCTTGGATTTTAAAGCATCCAGGTTAAACTATCATCCAGACTATACATATTTGTTCAAGTTTCTTATCTAAATTGTTCTTATGCTGCGTGCTGTAGTTAATTCTATAGCAATTTATGTACTTGAAGATGGATATGCCAGTGGGCTTTAGTATGATCACCTTTAGCCCTAACTTAATAAAATGTAACAAAAATGCTGGTACTGTATATAAAAAAGGTAATTAATTTCTAATGCCTATGTGCCTCCAATTTGAAAATTTTTTTTAAGGTAAGTTAATCTATTATTTTTTTTTTTTGCTCATACCTGATTACATTGGCATCAATTTCAGTAGCTTGAATTATTGTCATTGTTGTATTCGGGGAAAGAACACATTCAGGAAATAGACACTATGGATGTGGTGAGGGAAGACATGCAGGTAGTTGGTTTAAAAGAGGCAGATGTAGAGGACAGGGGGGTGTGGAGATGAATGATCCATTGTGGCGACCCCTAATGGGAGAAGCCAAAAGAAGAAGAAGAAATAGACACTTTGAAAGTATTTATTTCAGAAGTATGAACTTGGTTTAGTCTATACATACCCTGACAGGTCTTTCCGTCTATCTGTAGTGTGTATCCCTCATTACAGCGGCAATGAAATCCATTTAACACCCTCACACATTCATGATCACAACTGTGATTCCCAAATGAACAATAGTCAATCACTGGGAAGACAAAGACAGAACAGGATTTATTAAGGTTTATGAAATGAAAAGTGACTAAGTTTATAAATACAGTATGTATCACTGCAGCCAGGGAAAATCCCAGAATCAGACTAGGGGCACTATTAATAATTTAATGACAGATGATTATTTTCTTGAAATACTGGTAAATTGGCATAGTAAGCGGTCTGTTCTATTGGGAGACTAGACTAGGATTAAAAGATGCCGCTTCATGGCTGATAACTGCACTGCAGCAGGTAAAAAAAGTAGTTTAAGTGTTCTATCTAAGTGTTCTATTCTATCTATTCTAAGACTGCATTCAAATATTTACTAAAACTCCTGAAACTATGAAAGCTCTGAGGCATTTTCCATGCTGTTGTTGCAAGGAAATGATGCATTCAAGGAACAATCCAGAAGCTTGGGAAGGCAAGTTACCCGTTACTCCTTAGCTTTTTTCACATAAGCTCAGGACAAGTTGAATACAAAGGTCTGACTACTCAAAGTAAAAACACCAGCATACATTAATGTGGACCTCTAGATAGGCATGTTTGCCTAAAAAACATAACACATTGCTGCTGTGAACTGGTTTGCATCAGGCTAAGATTGACTGGCTTAAGCAAAGGAACATTCAAAGAAAAAGGAAAATTTTGTTCCCAAACTTTTCTCTAGGTCTCAAGCAAAACTTTCTTCATAAACAATAGTAAAAGAAAATATTGCCCAGAGTCTGACTTAAACTCAGTAACTGTGGGATTAAAAGAGAGCATGTTAGAAAGTCAATCTGCTACAAGAACAACTGAAATCAAAGGTGGAGATAATCATAAAACATTTGAGATATCTGCAGTATTTTTAACTGCCAGTCTTAAAAGAAGTGAGTAAATGCTCCTGTGAAAGCCCAACAATGAATATTAAGCAATAACAAACTTTGCAAGAAATAACATATTACAGCAATACACAGTACAATATCTATATGACTTATATGACGAATTAGGAATTAGAAAGAGAACAAGCATAATGTCGCAGGGAACCTGAATGTTGCTTTCAGGTGACCCTGAATGCAAGAAACTCATGCATGTTGGTATGTATGTATACAAAGTTCTAAATGTGTGTTTGTTAATTTCTTCTCACTTGTACAGGTCTTCTTGTCATCATTGAGATAATATCCATCATTACAGAGACAAGAAAAGCCATTGAGGATACTAACACACTTGTGTTCACAGCTGTCATTTCTGAATGAACAATAGTCAATCACTGGAACAAAAGGACAAGATAGGTTAAATTACACTGAGCCTGATTGAAAGTGAAATAAATATTTAACAATGTGATACTGATTCTTATCATTTCTTTTTTTTTTGTTTTTCTTTTGCGTGTGTTCTGACTACACAGTTCATTCAAACGTTTTCATACCCCTTCAGCCTTTCTTTATTTTATCAATAAAATTTGCTTTGCATTTGCTTTGCACATCCTGTGCTATCTTACACAGAAATCAGCTCTGATTTATACAGATTTTAGTGCTGTACCAATGGTTAATTTATTTGATTGGACATAAATTGCCATACCTCGGCTTCACAATTATAAGCATATGTCAGAGCAAAGCTAAAATAAGTAAACAGGAATAATGGCTTTATTCTGGAAGTTAGTCAATGACTTGAAGGTTACTATTTACACTGGACAAAGCATTTCACTTTTGCAAAATAACTGTGATGCCACATTTGCCTAACCCACACATATTTGTGCTTGCTGGATCCGCCAAACAAAAATCCCATACACAATGTTTTGAAGTAGTGTATTGTCTGCCAAAATTTCTGAATGTACTGTAAGCTTATGTGGGAGAAGGCTTGATCTAAGGGCTTATAGACTAACATTTACAGGTTCATTTATCATTGTTTAGCCAGTATTAAGAATTACAGTGTATCCTTTATTTCAAAAGTCTAATACACTGTAATTTCAAAATGAACAGCAGTCTATCACCACAACAGATGGTTTACTTTTGACCCAGTGAATAAACAAGCAGTGTACACTGTCAGCAAGCGGTACATACAATCCAAGCACAAACATAGAGGATAATGTGGCCTTTTATTTTGGAGAAAATTATTTGCCTAGGCAAATATTTATATATATTATAAAATATAATAGAACATCACATATGAATATACTGCTGTAAATTTAAATGTTTTGGCACATGTTCAAAGAAGACTGGGCTTTACTAACTTGTGCAGGTCATTCCATCATCGTTTAAAGTGTATCCTTCATTACACTGGCAATAAAAGTTGTTAGGGACACCCACACAATTGTGCTCACAGCTATCATTTCTGAAGGAACAGTAGTCAATCACTGAAACAGGCAGAAAATAGAAAGTTTGCAATAGTCAGAAGAGCAACAATTTGAAATAGTCAGAAGAGCAAAAATAGTTAAGCATTCCATGTTAATGGTCTATTATTATGATCTAATAGTTAGTTAATACATTTAAGAACAACCAGAAATACTGAAAATGCTTATATGATTCATACTCCTACAAATAAAATTGCAAGAAAATTAATAGATAGATATCTTACCCGTATCATTTACTTTAGATTTGTTACATTTCCAAAGAATGTTTGTTGTGTGTGTGTGTGTGTGTGTGTGTGTGTGTGTGTGTGTGTGTGTGTGTGTGTGTGTGTGTGTGTGTGTGTGTGTGTGTGTGTGAGAGAGAGAGAGAGAGAGAGAGAGAGAGAGAGAGAGAGAGAGAGAGAGAGAGAGAGAGAGAGAGATACTTGGTTGCCCACACTAACTTGTACAAGTCGTTTCATCCTCGTTGAGAGTGTATCCTTCATTGCAGAGGCAGTAAAAGCTTTGAAGTACACTCACACATGTGTGTTCACAGCTGTCATTCCCAAATGAGCAGTAGTCGATCACTAGATGGATAAGTATGGATAAGGAATTTAATCGAGAATTTGCATATATGCAATACATGCCCATGGCTCTACCATGACAGAGGCTATTTAATATAATCTAGACAAATTTTAGCAGGGTTGGGCAAAGATTCATCAAAATGTATTTTTAAATAAAATACCAAATACCTTTACTTTGAGTGTTTTAAAATAAACTACAAAATACAGCAGCCACACTATGTATCAAAACTAAACTACTGTATTTGTATATTTTAAAAATACTAAACAATACTTTTACAACAGAGCATGACATTTCTTCACAAATTTTTCATCAGTTGGCCTATTTGATCTATCCTTCACAATACACTGTAAACAATGTTTGATAGAAACAGGTTTTCTCTGGCTGAGTCATGCAATATATGCAACCAGTTAACAGATAAAATATTCACCAACATATCCCTGTGATCTCCCAGATGAAGGTTATTTTTAAAGTAAACAACAGTTCAATGTTTAACAGTCTGCAAATGACTTAACCCAGCCTTTAGTTTTGCACAAGCCAAATTTCATCCCGGATCGGTCAAGGCACGGGTTACCAACAACCGCCACAGGTATTGTTAGCTAACAGATTACCAGTGGAAATTGGGCTACCGTTGGCCAAAGGAGAAGAAGGAGATGAGGAAGACGTCTACAGAGACAGCAGGGAAAGCTGAAGTGTAGGATAGTGAAGTTTAGAGTTGGTATTTTAAATGTTGGTACTATGACTGGTAAAGAGAGAAAGATAGCTGATATGATGGAGCGGAGAAAGGTAGGTTTGTTGTGTGTTCAGAAAACTAAGTGGAAAGGGAGTAAGACCAGGAACATTGGAGGTGTGGATAGAAAGAGAAATAGTGTAGGTGTAATCCTGAAGGAAGAATACAGTAAGAGTATAGTGAATGTGAATAGAGTTTCTGATGAACATGAAGCTAGGAGTTAAAGGGGTGATTGTAAATGTCATCAGTGCCTATTCTCCACAAGTGGGTTGTGAGGAAAAATTCTGGAGTGAGATAGATGAAGTGGCAGACGGTGTAAAATTGGTGATTGGGGTAGACTTCAATGGCCATGTTGGTGTAGGGAACAGAGGTGATGAGCCGGTAATGGGTAGGTATGGCTTTAAGGAGAGGAAAGTGGAAGGGCAGATGGTGGTAGATTTTGCTAAAAGGGTGGAAATTGCAGTGGTAAATACAGGGGGTGAAGGTGGATAGATTTAATAACCTGGGGTCCACAGTGCAAAACAATGGAGAGTGTGTTAGAGAAGTGAAGAAAAGAGTGCAGCCAGGGTAAAGTGGGTGTAGAGGAGTGTCAGGGTTTTTTTTTGATAGACGGGTATCTGCACAAGTGAAAGGGAAAGTTTATAGGACTGTGGTAAGACCTGCTATGTTGTACGGTTTAGAGACAGTGGCATTGAGTAAAAGACAGGAAGCGGAGCTGGAGGTGTCAGGGCTGAAGATGCTCATATTTTCATTGAGAGTGACAAGGATGGACAGGTTTAGAAACGAGTTTATTAGATGGACCATGCATGAATGATATTTTGGAGACAAGGTGGTGGAGGTGCGATTGAAATGGTTTGGTCATGTGCAGAGGGACATGGGTAGATAGAAGAATGCTGAGGATGGAGCCTCCAGGAAGGAGGTAAAGAAAATGACCAAAGAGGAGGTTTATGAATGTGGGAGTAAAGACATGCCTCTAATAGGAGCAGCCGAAAGAAGAAGAAGAAGAAGAAGATGTAGAGGACAGGGTAGTATTAAGAGACGTATGGTGGTGACCCTTAACGGGAGCAGCCGAAAGACAAAAAAGTATGCAAATTACTTATATTTGTATCCTAATTTAGTTACTTGGTGATTGGTAATGAAGGGCCTACTTTGCATCATCAACACTGACTCAATGACAAACAAGTCATACATAAAAAGACAACTAATAAAACCTAAATTTTTATTTGATTGTTAATCATAAATATAATAATATATTATGTGTCAGGCAGTCATTCATGCAAATGGTATGCAATATCATGGTCTAATTAGTAAAACAGCTTCAATTAGTGTACAATATTCCACAATCAAATATTTATATATCAATCATTGGATTCCAAATACCTATTTGGAAGTTGAAATCAAACATTTTAGCAACAACATATAACAATAATTAAATTACCAATATTAAAACTGGCAGCCTGGACATTTCTTACCTCGACCAACTTCTTCTATATGCATTTATTTTTTTGTTCTGATCTCAACAAGTCTGTGCAAACTACTGAGAAGGCACCAATCAGAGGCTACATTTCTATGATGTCATCATGTAGACTTCTTACTAAGTATTTTACAGTATTTTAAAACTACAAAAATACAAAACACAACTATTTTGATATAAAATATGAAGAGATTTTTATCAACCCTATCAAATACAAATGACAAAATCCTATTTTATATGTGAAATACGTATTAAAAGAAATCTAAAAAGTATACTCAGGCTTTAGAACAACACACTAATGAATCATGTCTATAATATGTAAAAGTCTATAAAATGTTAAATAAGCAAATATCAAAGAAAAGGAAGTTTTACAAATGAAAAGAAACACCAAGCCATATTTATGATAAACAGTGAAAATATGTAAATGAACAGTTTGTCACACTGTAAAACAAATTTCCTGAACATTGACAGGTGTCGAGAGCTAAGATGACCTTTTTATTACATCATATGTAGCACAAAGCAAGTAAACTAGTTATGATTTCTGTTCTGACTATTGTTACTGTTATTTAGTCTACCCCTTTCTTTATTCATGTGGGTGTTAATGTGTCTATTGTTTAATAGAAGGAAAGCATAATTGGTTTGTTAGCTTTACTAACTTGTGCAGGTCCTTTTGTCATCATTCAGAGTGTATCCATCCTTGCATTGACAGTTGAAGCCGTTAAGGACACTGACACATTTATGCTCACAGCTTTGATTTCCAAATGAACAGTAGTCTATAACTGGAACAAGTAATGAAAAAAAAATAGTAAAGGATGAATAGTAAAAGTGTAACAAATAAAACATTTGTAGAATGTATTTGAAAACATCAACCACCAAAAAGAATATTTTCAATTATTCTGCAATTATTCTAATTCCTAGTTGGGAAAATTTTATTTATCTAAAATACACTCCCTTGCTGTTTCGAATTAAACATCATATTAATATTTAAATACTTAAAATTGGATTGGATCTGTTTTCTGTAATTTGTAAATTGACTTGGATTAGACTTGTCCCACCAGGAAGAATTTAAACTTGAAAGGATAATGGTGAACTGTCAGTTTTGCAAAAGACTGGGAAGAAATCTTAAATGATTGAGATTAGTGATTCTTTGGTGATCGATAGATTGGTGATCTTTAAAACACTTGGCACATTTGTCAGGTAATAAACATTTGAAACTCCAGCCACAGAGTAAAATAAAAAAATAAAAAAGTAAAAGCATTTACACTTTTGACCCACAACAACTTTCAGGTTTTGGAATAAACAGCATAAAGATCAAACAGTGGAGAAGTGGAAGAGGATCATTATTATGATGTTATATCTGATTGATGTCCTTATTGCTAAATACATCATTAACAAATTTTAATTTAAAACATTAAAAGTTTGTTTGTTTGACAAATCCATATCTGGCAAAATGTTAAACATTTTGATTTATTTATGATACAAATATGATGATATGATATTTATTCAGTTTTTATGTTTCTGGTGTTTATTTTGGATATACTGTATAGTTTTGTGTATAGTTTTAGAGTTTAAATATTTGTTTAAAATAATTATCACTGAAACATTTTCACCAAAATTCAAAATATTGGTGTATATAAATCTGCAATTAAACTGTATATAAAAAATAAATAAATTAATAAAAAAAAAAAAAATTATTCCTTTAAACTAGCAGTTTTCACTATTATCCAGAAAGGGCCAGTGTGGCTAAAGGCTTTTAATCCAACCAAGCCAGAGTACCACTTGATTTAACATTTGTTTTAGCAGTTTATCTTGGCCTTCAGTCAACTATCATGTTATTCAAAGTGTGTTAATTATATTTTTGTAGACTAATTTGTATGGCTGATAATAACAATAATTATAATGTCATATCTGTAATATATTTAGGCATACATAGAGTTTTATATATTTAGTCACAGTTGTGTCTGCTACTGGTTAAACTACTGCTTTTGAAGCGAAAACAAATCTCTGTAAATATACAGTGGGTACGGAAAGTATTCAGACCCCCTTAAATTTTTCACTCTTTCTTATATTGCAGCCATTTGCTAAAATCATTTAAGTTCATTCTTCTTCCTCATGAATGTACACACAGCTCCCCATATTGACAGAAAAACACAGAATTGTTGACATTGTTGCAGATTTATTAAAAAAGAAAAACTAAAATATCACATGGTCCTAAGTATTCAGACCCTTTGCTGTGACACTCATATATTTAACTCAGGTGCTTTCCATTTCTTCTGATCATCCTTGAGATGGTTCTACACCTTCATTTGAGTCCAGCTGTGTTTGATTATACTGATTGGACTTCATTAGGAAAGCCACACACCTGTCTATATAAGACCTTCCAGATCACAATGCATGTCAGAGCAAATGAGAATCATGAGGTCAAAGGAACTGCCTGAAGAGCTCAGAGACAGAATTGTGGCAAGGCACAGATCTGGCCAAGGTTACAAAAAGATTTCTGCTGCACTTAAGGTTCCTAAGAGCACAGTGGCCTCCATAATCCTCAAATGGAAGACGTTTGGGACGACCAGAACCCTTCCTAGAGCTGGCCGTCTGGCCAAACTGAGCTATCGGAAGAGAAAAGCCTTGGTGAGAGAGGTCAAAGATCACTGTGGCTAAGCTCCAGAGATGCAGTCAGGAGATGGGAGAAAGTTGTAGAAAGTCAACCATCACTGCAGCCCTCCACCAGTCGGGGCTTTATGGCAGAGTGGCCCGACGGAAGCCTCTCCTCAGTGTAAGACACATGAAAGCCCGCATGGAGTTTGCTAAAAAACACCTGAAGGACTCCAAGATCATGAGAAATAAGATTCTCTGGTCTGATGAGACCAAAATAGAACTTTTTGGCCTTAATTCTAAGCGGTATGTGTGGAGAAAACCAGGCACTGCTCATCACCTGTCCAATACAGTCCCAACAGGGAAGCATGGTGGTGGCAGCATCATGCTGTGGGGGTGTTTTTCAGCTGCAGGGACAGGACGACTGGTTGCAATCGAGGGAAAGATAAATGCGGCCAAGTACAGGGATATCCTGGACAAAAACCTTCTCCACAGTGCTCTGGACCTCAGACTGGGCCGAAGGTTTACCTTCCAACAAGACAATGACCCTAAGCACACAGCTAAAATAACGAAGGAGTGGCTTCACAACAACTCCGTGACTGTTCTTGAATGGCCCAGCCAGAGCCCTGACTTAAACCCAATTGAGCATCTCTGGAGAGACCTAAAAATGGCTGTCCACCAACGTTTACCATCCAACCTGACAGAACTGGAGAGGATCTGCAAGGAGGAATGGCAGAGGATCCCCAAATCCAGGTGTGAAAGACTTGTTGCATCTTTCCCAAAAAGACTCCTGGCTGTATTAGATCAAAAGGGGGCTTCTACTAAATACTGATCAAAGGGTGTGAATACTTAGGACCATGTGATATTTCAGTTTTTCTTTTTTAATAAATCTGCAACAATGTCAACAATTCTGTGTTTTTCTGTCAGTATGGGGTGCTATGTGTACATTCATGAGGAAGAAGAATGGACCTAAATTATTTTAGCAAATGGCTGCAATATAACAAAGAGTGAAAAATTTAAGGGGGTCTGAATACTTTCCGTACCCACTGTATGTATATTGTCACTTACTTTTGCAGGTCTTCTTATCTTCATTGAGTGTATATCCTGTATTGCAGTCACAGCTGAAAGACCCAGGAGAACTGATACAGATTTGTTCGCAGTCATGCTTCTCCTCCACACACAAATCAATGGCTAAAATCAAAGGTAAGCATACAACAAAAAGTACATAAATCTTCAAATAACTTTAAAGATTTTGTATAGATATTATTTTCACATTATTTTTTCTGTTTTGTTTAAGCACAGTTTCTATCAGCTTTAAACTAAAAAACTAAAAACACCTGTGCAAGTCTTTCCATCATCTTGGAGTGTGTAACCTGGCAGGCAGAGGCACTGATAAGAGCCAGGAGAGCTCTCACAGATATGATCACAGCCATGGTCAGACTCAACACAAAGATCTATTTCTGTAAAAAGAAATCTTGCTTTAATACTCAGACAGAATCATATCAATTAAATTTCTTTAGATATCATTTGAACTCAGTTTGGATTATGAGCAAAAATTTTATTATTATTATAATAATTATTATTATTATTATTACATTTGTTTAAAAGGCTTGTTCACTAATAATCAACATTTTCACACTACCTAAGATTAACACAAGACCTACAGTATATTGTGGTTCTGTGCTAGCTAAAGTCAACCGCTATCTGCTTTGATGCAAAAAAAAAAAAAAAAAAAAAAAAGCTTTAAACAATTAATTTGATTGCTTAAAAAATGCATCAATGTTGACAAAATATATTGACAAAATATATAAGTTGAAATATAAAGTTAGGAAAAAGGGACATTAAGGGCATGTATGTTTGTGCCTTGCATGATAACCAGATATTAATCTATAAAAAATGTGTTTAATAATTGCCATTACATTACACATCACCTAAATAGTCCATATAGTGGAACAGTGTCTGTCAATGTTTTTTTCTTAAACATTTATTTCCAAATTTTTCTAATTAAAACTGTATTCTAATTTCAGTGCCTTGGTGTTCATTGATATATATATATATCTTTCTGTATGGCTACTGTGGTATAAACATGATGAGAAAAGTAAATTTACTGCAAAGCTTGTCTTGGAACTGGAGCCCAAATTGGTGAATAAGATCGAAGGTCTCCACTAGGAAGACATGATCTTCAAAAGGTGGTGATGCCATGGCTCTCAAGGATGTCATGTCAGCTCTGGCCACTCCCACAGCATAGATCTCGATCCCAGACTCTCGAGCAGCAGCGGCTACCTCAGCAACACGATCCTGAGGCCGTCCATCAGTGACGATCACCGCCACATGAGGCACATTGGGTCGAGCACCCTCTTCAGCAGAGAATGCCACATTCATGGTATAACGGATAGCCAGGCCTGTCATGGTACCCTGTGCCAGTGGAATGATCTCTTTGATTGCCTTGACCATATCCTTTTGAGTACTGAACTGCTTCAGGGAAAAGACATTCTGCACTTGACTCGAGTACTGAACAACACCCACACGGGCAGCATTAAGGCCGATGTCCATTTCATTGATAATGTCAATCATAAACTTGCGCATTGTCTCAAACTCATGTGGCCGAACACTGCGTGAGCCATCAATTATGAAGACTAGGTCAACTGGGCCAGATTTACACTTTTCATTTCCATCTGTGCACACAAAAAACAATGTTTAGACTAAATGCTAAATGAGGCAGCAATAATCAGTAAAAGTTACTGATAAACAGTAGAAGTTGTAAACAGTCTTGGCCCTGTAAAACATGAACAAATGAACTACCTGTTTAAAAAAAAACACTTACAATTTAGTAAATTAAAGTAATGCACACTAGAAAAAACTAGACACTAGTTCCAACATAGAAAATAAATATTTTTCTAAAATTTCTAATATGAGTTTACTTTTATCAGAAATATCAGATATCAGAATTGTATCTATAAATTTTAAAGAAATTATAGCACGGTGTTTTAATGTCTTGGTGTTTTTATAATGACCTTTTCTGGGCCTTGCTTCCAAGATGTTCACTAAAGCCAGCAGTGCACCAACACACACAACCAAATGTCTCATTCTGCCACACTAGATGCTCAGGCTTGCAGTGTAATCAGTCTGCCTTTATGTCTGTAAGTGGGCAAGAGAAAGAAAGTGAGAGTTTAAGGTCAGAACACAAAGGCATACATTTAAGGAACAGCTGCTTAGTCCAACTTGGTCCTGCCATAAAATTACAATGACAAACAGATTGCCTGCTGTAGCACGTAGAAGTTCCAACCAGATGTTGGTAACACAGAGAAATTATTCAACTCATAAATTACTTGCATGTTAGCAAGCTGTTAGTTCAAACACAATGCAAGATGTTTATAGGATAATAACAATGTCTGCACATTTAAGGTTGTAAAAGGCATGCTTTGTGTAATATGAGACACATGGTACTTCTCAGAGGGTCCAGGAAGAGTTATAACTGTCTGTGAAAACATTCTTAAAACAATGGTGTGTAAGGGTTTAGAACGATTCTTTTGTACAGCTAACCTAACCTAAAATAAGCTAAAACAAATCTGTAATTATTATCCTTATCAGCAGACAACTAGTCAAGCACTCTGCATTAGTCTTTAGGGCTTGAGATGTTCTTCCTACTATATACTCAGTGTACTGAGGTAAAAGGTTGTGCAACTGTTTGCTTTTGCACTCCCTTTGGGACTTTACTGAACCACAGTGGTTATTTCAGCATCACCAGACCTTTTTCCATTATGTCTTCCTGATACAAAGAGCCCCTGTGTGTGTGTGTGTGTGTGTGTGTGTGTGTGTGTGTGTGTGTGTGTGTGTGTGTGTGTGTGTGTGTGTGTGTGTGTGTGTGTGTGTTTCATGTCAAGATAACTTCCCTGAATAGGTATTAAGACATGCACACTGATTTTGTTCATTAAACAATGTTTTTGTATTTATTGCTATCAACATAACTAAAGCCAAATTTGAATACATGTCAAATATTATGTTACAATTCAGGAATTGTTTTATATATTAATGTCAAAACTGCTTTTAGTTTACAAGCATTATCTCATGTCACTAGTTGGAAAGAAAATTTAATGCAAAGGTTCCCTTGGACATGGAAAGGTTTTCCTGTCTTTTTTTTTTTTTTATCTATCTAAACTCATTTAAGTGCTTTTATGATCACACGCAATTTGTACCTTTACATTCCCGAATGTACATCATTGTAACCACTTCCTGGTTTCTCTGGAAAACCTTGCTAGAATAATTTATATATTCTGTTTAAACACTACATTATTGTTTCAGTTAGACTTCTTAGGAAAGCTTAAAACCCTAAAACTACTCAATGAAACACTGAGAAAAGTGTAGCTTTATGAGCTCCTGCTTGGGTTGAATAAAATTAATAACAACATATTTAAAAATGAAGATACAGTTTAATACATTTACAACATATATTTGTTCAAAAGGGAATGGCTCAAGCCAGCCTATACATGCACTTCTTTATAATATGTATTAAAATATAAAATAGAGTTCATCTGTCCTTATGTCTAAGAAAGCAATTTGTTACAATTATTATGATACTAAAAATACTTATTCATGATATGTGCTATTTTATATTTTCTTTCCTTTTTACTTGGAAACTTTTCCAACTTACAAAAGATTTTTTTAAAAATTGTAATACAAATGTTGTCCATATTTATACTATATAGAGCTCATGTCCTTGTGTCAACTAATATTTGCAAAGCGTGGTGCAAGCATGAGAACTACACACCTGGGTGCAGGTTGTTATCTCTTAAAACAAATGTACACAGGGATTGACACACACTGCCAGGAGTTCAACACCAATGTCACAACAGCAGGCAATGAAGAAGCTTACAGTATAGTGGTTTGAATGAATGTACCATCTGCTCACTGCAGTTAGATCAGAAAAATGGTTGCGGTTAAGAACAAAATTATGTAAAGAGGTGAATGTAACAGGGCAAAAAAACACTAGGAGATACAAAAAGAAGACTGCGACTGAGAGACATGCAAGAACAAAATAAAGGTCAGAAAGAAGTTGGTGAGTGACCGCATTCCATGGCTGGGCTGCGATCTTTTACAGACAATTCATACTTTGTATAGTCATAAACTTCTCAAAATGGTTAGTTATAATATAGAAAGGAAAGAGTATCATTTAAAAAAAAATTTTTTGATTGTTAATGTTACATTTAACTGCATGAGCAAATTCACATTGCAAGTTATAATTGGATAGGCTTAAGGTGAGAGATGAAGTTATTATGACAATTTGACTTACTAAGAAAAAGAACAAAATCACTCCTACTTGTTACAATTCCAACATATCTCATATCAGTTCAGGTTTTAAACAACTTCTTAGTTTAACAGCTCTCTATCTATTATGTTAACCCCCAACTATACAGAACTTTTACTATGAGCTAATGTGCTTTCTTTTTCTTGCAATCAAGAGACCATGTTGAAGGGTCATTTTTATTTGTTATTGAATGGAATGTTATCTCTAAAAGATATGACGGAGATTAAAACCAATTCAAAGCACTGCTGAGAACTATGTGAAAGCTCTCTTTTTCCATTTATGACCATGTGTACGTCAAGCCTTGAGGAATCTTCACAAGAGAGACACTCATATTACACACATTCTGCTAAGCTCAAATTGGGAACCAGCAAATGAATTGGGGACCTCACCACAGAGGGTCTCACCAGAGAATTTGAGTGCTATGTTTCTATTACTTAGGGTTGACTGACAGCTTCAAAGTAGCCCTGGATTAAGGAACAGCAACTTCTTGTTAGAAGGTAACTGAAAGCAGATGTGGGACTCTGCTACTGTTGGCAATTTACACTGTGGCTTTGTCTCCAGCAAGCCATTGCCCACCTAATACAGCTGAGCACCTCAAAGACAATATGGGTCTGAATTCTAAAAATAAATTATACTAGTAGTAGTTAGTATTAGTGAAAACAATGGGTGCCACAGAACCATTATATAAAATTAAGGGCATGACAGAACTGTAGTAGATCACATAATTTCTAAATGCATCTTTGAGATATATATATATATATATATATATATATATAATATAAAACAAAAGACTTATAATAGTAGTAATACCAATTAAGTAGTAATAGGCAAGTCAAGACTTGATTTGTGTATATTTAGCAGTGACGAGTCTTATTCATTTATTATGTTTGATTAACTGCAAAACATTTAAGCCACCTTGTCGATTATGTCAATTATTTGTACATGCTTTATTAATAAATATTCTGATATCATATAGTGCAGCATAGGCTATTCTAGACACAAATTAATATAAAAAATGGCTAAATATTTTCTGATTTCGGATTTGACTGTTTTAAACAGGCTCTAAGAAGCAGTCCATATTATACTCTGCATGATTTTCATTATGCTTTAAATAGACAATCAATGCATTATATAATAAGGTCATTATTCTTCACAAGCTTAAAAGGAAAAAAAAAAACGTCAACACATTCCAGTCTTTGAATCTGGTAGTCTTAAAAAAATAAACGTAAAAGATTTTCTTCCATAAAACATGTTCAACAGCAATCGTTTCATGTCAAAAGATTTTAGCTTTTGACAAAAGCTTTTGTTGTATTGAGTCCTGTGCTCGTGAGCGTTCAAGCTGAGCAGAATTTAATATTTTGTACAGATCAGATTGATAAAATAGCAGCAAGCATTACACTCGAGTCAAAAGATTAAACGATTGACAAAACTTGTTGATTTACGAAAGTTCCCTTGTACAGTTATTAGTTTATTTCAGTTCATACAGCAATATCCCTTATATAAAAAGTAGCTAAAACTGTTTCGTTTCAGGTCTGCAGAATGAGGAATGTGTAGAGACCTCGCACGTGTGCAGAGGTGAAGCATCAGCTCTCACTCACCTTGACGAAATGCGGGGGGAAAATGAGACACAGCCGGCGAGATGGGACAGGTAGACTAATCTCTCTCTCTCTCTCTCTCTCTCTCTCTCTCTCTCTCTCTCTCTCTCTCTCTCTCTCTCTCTCTCTCTCCGTTCCCCCGTGGAATCGATCGGACAGTGTCCTTCTTTTTCAAATAAAATCAAAATGAGCAGAGAAATGACTAAGAATCACAATAAAATTAACTTCTCAGAAAGCTAAACTAGTATTCAGAATGCATGATCCATAAGAAAGACATAAAATGAATCTGCAGGACACTGGTTTGGGATTAAATGTGTGGCGCAGGTTATGTGGACCCACCCCCTTTCAAACTTTTTCTCCTTTTTCTTCTTCTTCTCTTCTTCCCCAAAACCCAGTACATACCACCACACGCTTATATAAACACGATTGACGGTTATTAGGGAAATGTAAACAATCGAATATTTACTTCAGTAAAAAATAAAGAAAGTGGTAAGTTATCTATTACATACACTGGAATATGATACAGACCTCTAATAATACCCTTATTAAAATCTGATGTACAGTGTCGGCAAGATCATAATATCTGAAGCCTAATCAAGTAAAACTACTAATAATACTTATTATCAGCTAAAGGGGTCAGTGACCACAAAAAGGCAAATTCCTTATGTAGTAGCATATGTCATAAAAAATAACAGATTAATGAATAAAATAAATAATAATCATTAAGAGCCAGGACAGCTCTGTCTGTGTCTGTGTTTGTATTCTAGTATTTAAAAAAATTAAATATGTAGTTACTGTAGATATTATAAGACCATCTTTTATGCTTTCTGTAGATCTATAGGAAGCGACTACTGAATGTTCACAGTAATAGTTACATGAATGACAATGAACATTACAAATGTCTGTCTAAATCTGTAAAGTTACAACCATAGATATACACAAACAAATCAAATCAGGCATTTAAAGTAGTAAAACAAAGTAAACATGACATTTAAAGTAGTTCCATTCACAGAACATCTGTAACATGGTATTTCATGTAAGTGAATGCAGAAAATTGATTAATAGCAGAAAATTATTTTGAACAAACAATCATAATAATGAAAACATGCAAATGTAAAAGTGGAACAAAAACACAGATTACTGAGGAGGTATACTTCTCTCTTTCTCTGTCCAAGTTTTTCATTCATTCATTTATTTATTTATTCATTCATTCATTCATTCATTCATTCATTCCTTTTCTGGGGGATGAGAGAATATGAAGGAATTCTGTCTCTTCTCTTTGGTATGCCATTATGTGGTGCCTCTTTTCTCTTCTTATAATCAAAGTCAGATTATTACCATATTTACTCTCTTTCAAATATTTTATTCAAATGATTTCCTTTAAAGTACATTCATGACCAAATGTTTGATCAAATAAAATTTTATTATTTGTATTATTACTGTTGACAGTTTATCAAGCTGTTACTGTTGGGCACTTGAGCCAGGCCCTTAACCCTTGAGCCAGGCCCTTAACTGTTCCAGGTGTGCTGTATTATGGCAGACCCTGCACTCTGACCCCAGTCTAATATGCTGTAATATGCCATGAAAGAATTTCACTGTGCTTTTTCTTTCTTTCTCTATCTTTTCTTTATTAAAATTTACAGATTTGTGTCTGTAAACTATTTATTATTACTATTAATTATTATTATTATTATTATTATTATTATTATTATTATTATTATTATTATTATTATTATTATTATTAGTTTGTTTTATATTTTCCATAATGGAGTGGCTGAGCTTATCTTTAATAGCAATGACAATGTATGTATCTGTTTGTATAGCTCTATGCTGTGTGCTGTAGCTTTATGTTGTTTTATGTAAGACCAGGGTTCTAAAGAAATGTCTCATTTCACTGTGTACTGCATCAACTATATTCGGTTGGAATGACAATAAAAAAGCTTCTTGTCTTTTGACTTTTGTTATGGCATTTTCTAGTCTAGTTTATTCTCAAAATAACAGGGTTTTTTTATTTAGCTTTTTTTATTTAAAGTTAGTTTCAGGCTAAAATCATTACAGCAGGTTTCTAATTTTAATGGGTTATGTTCCTATTCTTTTATTACACAGTACCTTAAAGTTAACAGTAATTTTTTTTTCAACTTTCCCTCAGTGATTTATGAGAGTCTATTTTAAATAAGTTATTATTGTTGATGCATTTATTGATAGACACTTGAAAGAACTTGAATGGCGCTTTGAATAACGGCATTTGCTAAATGCTGTATATGTAAATGTACTGTAATATAGCATATGAATGACCTGTTGTGCTGTGTTTCTGCTTTGTGTGTACACACAGTGCTCAAATTGAGTCAAGTCTTATGGGGGTCCCCAGTTGTTGTGTAATTCATATATTTTTTTACTAAAATTATCTTGGCCACCCCACTAAGTTAATTTTTTACTTGTCATGGGGGGTCTCTAATGCCTTATGGGGGGTCCCTGATACCCCCCCCCGCCCTCCAGCCCCCTCTCAATTAAGGAACTGTATTTACATTCGAACTCAACAAGCCCAAATTAATTCTTAAAGTGATCAGTCCAGGAGCTTTGTTAAAATTCATATTTGAATTTAGTCTTTAGTTTTTTGTGCTTTTTTTTTTTTTTAGTAACACGATTTACAAATGCTATAACCTGCTATACTTCTGGACGAGATTTATACAAAAGAATTTCAGAATCTTCATATTGTTATATAGCAGAAATTGTTAATATTTTACCACAAATATGTTCTCTTTCTGCCATGCTGAGGTTTAAGTAGATGGCTATCATGAGATATGCAGTATTTCATGTAATTTGTGGGTGCATAGATAAATGAGTACTGAGAGTTTCTTAATGCTGCTTTAGCTTTGTCAGTACCACTTACTTATTTTTTTGCAATAATGGTGAGACTTTGTAAAATGGCTGTAATTATGGTTCATGCAATAGTTGGCTTGACTTTCACTTGCGATTAACTAGACTATATATTTGTTTTTTCGTGCATACCAATGAGTAATCAGAAATACTATACATGTTGGCAGCAGATTTTTGTTTGTTCTTTCATTTTTCTTTAGCTACAGTATTAATATTGTTAATTATTAATATTATTATACTTATTTGAAAACAAAAGTATCATAAATGATCGAAATCACAATTATAAAACTGTGTAAAAACTGTGAGAGAGCAAATAGACATGGCTCCATATAAGGGTAGCTCACTAAGACTGAAGAATCTTTGTTGCAATCCACCTTTATAACTATATGGTAGCTATATGTCACTGATTAGTGACAGAACAGTGCTCCCTTGTATAACAACATCTAAATGCTAAGCACCAGTAACTTTTAGAAAATTGGTGCATCAGAGATCACAATTATTGACCTGCAGATGCCACTTCAAAGCCAAGTCATTAAACATTATTATATCATTCTGTCTTATTTTGCACCAATTGTTCAGTGAATTTATACAATAATTATCCATTTTGTGAAAATATAACGAGAAAGTATTATTAAGATGCTTAGACCAGCACAACTTACTGTAAAAATTGTCTCCATCCTTAGGGTGAATCAAAATTTTGCTTCATTGCCAAGAATAAGCAGAGACTCTGTGACACAGTACCTTCAGTACAGACCTGACCAATCAGTGCTTATTCTCCATGCTAGAGTGGCTCAGAAGTCCTATGGAAATGAGAAACGGTAAGAATGTCTTATATAACACAATTAACAATAAAACATAATTCTCCAAATTTTAGTATTTCATTATGTAAAATTCATTATGTGTATTTTTTTTTTTTATTATGGACCTAAAACGCTATGTTATGTGTTTTAGTTAATGTCATCATAGGTATAAGAAATATTTGCATTTAGGTTTAATTATGCACTCTAGATTATATATTACAAGTAATTATTTATACTTGAACTATTTATTTGCTGTATTATTTGACTAAATTATGTGTAATTGTATAGGATTGGGTTTTAGTAAGTAATAAAAAATATAAAGGAAAATAAACAAAAGACAAACATGTATGTCAGGTATTTGTTATTTTATCAGTTAAGGACATGAAAGTGTATAATTTAGGATTTTTAGCAATTTGGAGTCTGTGTATGCAGATTTTTCTGTCCTCCTCCTTGTGTATATCTCTGTGGAACTGGGTTGAATCTTCTTAAAGGTTTGTGATTTAGTCATTTATGTCTTTTAATCATGATTGCTTTATTAAGAGATGTGGATCATAACAGATATCTTTAACTGAGCAACTTTATAGACACAGAATGCTTTTTTACATGAATACATAGCTATGAATTCTTTCACAAGCATCAGGTCTCGACGATTCTAGTGGTCGTGTGTGGGGGTATATGGGTCTGGATGGCTCCCCTGGGACACAAGCAGACAACTTTAAGCTGAGCTTTGAAGAACAAACCGAAAGAAGGGTACATAATACTTCAGACCCAAGCTCAAAGATATAATGACATAGAACTGGCTTTACAATATTAAATATCAAAGGAACTAGTTCAAAACTTTTTATAGCCATTTCACTTACTTTTTACTGTGATGGCATTTCTCTGATATTACCTCTTAGGTACTAATTGGGTGTTGAAAAAAAAAAGCTCTGAAATGCAGCACACATAATTTTGAATGAAATTATTTGCTTTGATTCCTTTCTGTCTTATCATTTTAGGCACAAATTTTGTGTGGGAAATGTATACTGCTTTGCTGATATTTTCTTTTCTTAAATTATATATTTAGATGTTTGCCTGCGCCAAAACACTGTATATCTCAGATACAGATAAGAGGAAACACTTCCGTTTGCTGCTTCGTTTGTTCCACAGTGGAGGGCAGGAGATCGGCTCTTTCCAAAGTGGACTTATTAAAGTAATCTCCAAACCATCACAGAAAAGACAATCCATGAAGAATGCAGATTGTGAGTCAGAGATTGATTGTGCGCTAGAGTTCTTTAAATTGTGTCTGTGACTACTGTAGGTCCAGACAAAATCTACAATGATGTGAAGGTAAAAGAGTTGGAATATAAAAAAGTTTAAAATACAGCAATACTTAGAACAGTTGTAGCGGGATGATAGAAAATGAGTATTTAATTTAACTTTATTATTCAATAAAATAAATACAATCTCAAATATATTGACATGCATTTTTAAATTTTCAATTTAGTTTTTCTTCTCTGACAGTCATAACACCTGATGAAATTAGAGTTTTGAATTATTATAATATAAACTGTATTTATGCATACAGTATGTATATATAATATAAACTATATTTTCCACAAATGTTTCACTGACTTATTCAGATCTCCTAAAAGCAATAATGTCATACTCACACTTAGATATGTTATGCTGTATTTTCCCGATATAAAACATTAAATAACATCAATCAACTTTATAAACGAAAAAAAACATTTTACTATTTTGTATCCGCCACTTTCCATAGAGTATTATGTTCTTGCAGCTTAAATGTGTTTATAACTGTAGTTTTGCCCTGAGACAAACATGGTGAGTGGGTAAGTGAGTGAATGATTGGTGTATAGTCTATATAGTATTTTAATGATATTCTAAATTCAAGTCCTTCGAACGTGTTCCTAAAAAGGTAAGCTGTAGAACCCAAAAAAGTGAAGCATTTGACCTTTGGCCATTTGATCCTAAAACATACGCTTAAGGTCAGTTTTTATTGACATTGGCAGTTTTGTCCTGCATAAAGATCTCAGGAAAACAAAGAAGTGTTTTAAATGTCTCAGTGATGGCAAAGTGACGTTGAATTCCTCACCGTCTGGTGGGTAAAAGATACAATGAGATGAATTTGTGGCCTAAAATAGTTGTTTGACTTTGGCATTGCTGTATCAGACACTGATGTTGGCATGTATCTGTTTGTCAGTATGATTAACTTTGTTTATGTCTATATATGTGTTTTCAGTGTGTATCCCATCTGGTTCAAGAGTGTCACTTTTTAATCGCCTGAGGTCTCAGACAGTCAGTACACGTTACCTTGCAGTGGAGGGTGGAACTTTTGTGGCGAGTGCCAGACAATGGACTGCTTTTACTGTCATTCTTGGTCTGACATTTGTTTTCTGTTTTTTTCTTTCAATATAATTACTTGGGATTTGGAAAGGCACTTTTGGCTTTATTGTATAGATAAATTATAAATGAATACATTTTAGATTATTTTTACCACAGCAGGCACATAATAATTCATTTTATTAAACAAGACAGGATTATTATTATTCTATTAACAAACTTATGTGAGTCAATGCATCTCTAGATGTTTAACAATAGTAAAGATTTTGGACTTCTTTCATGCCTTCCAAAAACTTTGAGCTTATAAACATTAAGTTAAGTACTAAATTATTTTAAATCTTAATTAAACTAAAAAATATGTCTTTGGGTTGTTCTATAGAAGGCCAGTATACAAACAATTTCAGATTTTTTAATGTAGCTCTGATGATTGGTGATGGTATTTTTTAATTTCTTATCCATTATCAGACTTGGGAACATTTCTCAGTTTTGTCATGAAATATCATTGGCTCGAAATCTCTTGATCATACCACCACCATGAGAGAGTGGCACATTATTGGTCAAAAAGGGTGCTTGAAAATGTGTCCCCTTTTTACCTCTATGTTTACCTATATTTATTGCCACTGCAAGATCACTATTTTATTATATATTACTTAGCCTTATCATGAGAGCTATCTTGTCATAGCACACAGAATCTGGTAAGTATTTTGACTTAGGTTAATCCTAGCTATGTAGAACAAAAATATTCTGTACAAGGTATACATCTACATTTACAGCATTAAGCAGATGCCCTTATCCAGGGCAATATGCAAAATTATAAAATAAATCAACAATGGATCACTAGGTTGCAAACTTGCGATACCATCAGCCTACACTCTTTTGGGAGGAATTATAGCACACTTTTTTTTCTTTTTTTTTTTTTTTTTACATTAAACATAAAACAAACATTGTTGAGACATCTAGGGGTATATATATTTTTTTGTTAAAATGAAAATTTTTGTTCTTTGCTTTTAGAACATATATTAGGCCTAAGGACATTGCTAATCTAATCTGCCCAGGGCCTTCAAAGTCTGTACAGCTGGCGTTTTTTATTTTACCATAGTCTCCTTAAAAATGGGCTCTGTTTCTTTAACCAATCAGATTTCAAATTCGCCTCACAGGGTCAGCTAGTTGGCCCAGAATAGCATCAGCATTTTTCCGTCCTCTGATTGGTTGGTCAGAGGGAAACTGTTACAGCCAAGTTCAACTGCAAAATATGTATGTAGCATGCTGCACACATTAATACAGCAGAGTAAGACTTTTTGTATGCCTACAGAGGAATAGAATTTGATTTGGTCTCGGAGATACTTAAAAATCCATTTTCAAGAAAAGCTAGACATCGTGAGGAGAGGTCAGCCAACCCTGAAGCTAGCTAGCTTGTCTCATCCTGGGAAAGAGTTTGTTCTTCACTTCCAGTCCAGTGAATACGAGCGGTACCAGTGGCTTACAGCCTTTGAGTAGCGGTGCAAATTATTAGTATGCATCTCTGATGAGTATGTTGTATTTTAATCCATTTTTTAATGTTTTTGTCATGCTATTAGACAAATATTGATTTTGAGCTGCTCCAGGTGATGTAGGTGCACAGTTGCGTAGGTTTGGAGTTGTCTTAACTTGGTTTCTTCGGTAAAATGGCATTGACTCCCATATGTGAAATACCTCTCTCTCTCTCTCTCTGTAATGCCACGCTTTGTTATATTGCGTTTTTGTATAATATTGATGGTTTCTATTGCGATGTGATAGTGGTGTTATTAAGAGGTGGATTAAGTCGAGTAAGTCCCACTGAACGCCTAGGTACCACATGCCACTGCCGTACACACCTTGTGATGTGTTCTCGAGATCAGTCCTGGACAGTAATGAGCTAAGATATTTAGGTTTCCTTTGCAGCCTTATAATCATAATTTGTTGTGTTCCATAACATTTTATCATGGTTAATCCAAATTGGTGATGGTATGCAATATGTCAATACATAAAGGTAATCAATAAAAAAAATAAAAATAATTTTAATAATAATTTTTTAATAATAAAATTAGATTTCCAGACACATGACAAAGCTGGAATTTGCCCTGTAAAACAACCAAAATATCAAATTTTTAGTTCAATTAAGTTTTAAATATTCTATTAGACTCAACCTCCATAATGTCAAGATGTTATGTAGGGGTTAATAATAAAATCCCATTAAAAATGAAAACTGCTTGTGTTATTTATTTTATGTACAATAAAAAAATACATTTGTGAGCAAGTATGCATGTTTCAAAAACATAAAAAGTGCTGTGCAAAAAATTTAGCAGTGGACCATCACTGATTACACAGCTTTCTTTCTCTCTCTCTCTCTGAAGTGGAGGATCAGCAGACTGACCGCAGTGATTACTCTGTGTGTGAAAGCTATATCTGTTATGGCTGTGTGGTTCAGCTGGTATGCACCATTTCAGGAGTTGCACTGCCACCCATGGTATGCATATAAATTCTGGGGGGGGGGGGGGGGGGGTGTTGTTTGTTTTTTACAGATTTCTGAGTGGCTAAATGTATAATTTGTTATAAAACCTGGATTAAATCTTAGAACTTCCTAAAAACTGAGCACATTAATAGAATAATAATGGCAGCCCACACCATTTGCTAATGTATTTTAAATGTTGGTTTACGTGGGGCCCCAATTGGGCTAGTCTAAACCCAGCCAAAAGTGATTTGTGTGATGAAAGGTCACCTGTAGCACTAAATGAAATGTAGTAGAAAGGAAGAAATAGAATTATTCTTGTCAGAAGGTTAAAATAACAAACTCCTCAAAGGTTGAAACATATAAAGCAGAAAATATTAATTATAGAACTTTGTGGAATTACTTTCTACACAAAATGGACAAAAGATTTAATGTAGAGGTAATCTCCCTTTGCTGTTAAAATAATTTCTACTCACTGGGATGCTTTCCAATAGATTTTAAAATGTGGTTGTGTGGGTTTGCACATTTAGTCACAAGAGCATTGAAGTCAGGACTGTTGTTGGTTGAGGAGGTCTGGGGCACAGTCAACATTCCTGTAGATCTTGAGTGGGGTCAGGGTTCAATGCAGGTCGTTTAAATTTCTGTACTCTATCTTTAGTAAACCATGGCTTTATGGAAGGTGGTTTTGTGTCATCCTGGAACATTTTTGGCCTAGGATCCTAAGTTCTAATGCAGAGAAAACTATACAGCACATTGAGGCTTCTAATTCTGTTTAGGGATAGTCCACATATGGGTGTTGTGGTCAAGGGCTCACAGATAATTGACTATGAAGTGAATTGCACTCCATAAGTGTGAGGTTTTCTTGCTGAATGTTATGGCTGTGACTAAAGTGCAATTTTTTTTCTGTATAAGGTGATACGTAAGGTGAACAAACAGCAAGCATGCCTGGATATAGATGAACCAGTGTCCCAGCTTCATAAATGTGCATTTCAACTCAGAAACAGCAAGCACATGTACCTCTGCCTCTCCAATGAAAAAATCTTACAGTACCAGGTGAATTAACACTCAAAATGCACAAGGGTTAAGGAACATGTAAATAAAATTCTAATTCATATATATATATATATATATATATATATATATATATATATATATATATATATATATATATATATTGTATTCAAATGTTATGAACCATGAAGATCCTGTCAGGGAAATAAAATCTAGTGCAACTTGTAAATATTAAAAATGTGCACACTATTCCAGAATAGCTTCCTTATAAAGACATAAAAGATCAGTGCACTGTTGTGTCTTGCCTATTATAGTGTTTGCTCAGTTTGTAAAATCACAAGCACAGGTGAACTGAAGTAGGATGTTGTCTTCCATTTGAAAGTGCTCATGGAGCAAGCTACTAATATGTATCGGCAAAAAGAGGACCGGGAAATTAACAGTGGTGGACAGTAACAAAGTAAATGTAATTTGTTATTCCTACTTAAATATTTTTTTCGCGTATCTGTGCTTTACTCAAGTATTTCAGTTTGGGGAGACTTTTACTTAAACTTTACTACATTTCAAAGTTAAATATCTTTTGGACTTTTTATTCAACTACATTTCGCAAAACTAGTTGTTCCTTTTTATTCATTAGCGGATAAAAACTTAACTGGTAAATCACGCAGCAAGCCACCAATAAGGGTAGAGCGCACGGCCTGTTTTAAACTAGTTTTGATTTTGGTAGTGACGAATTTCGGCATTGGCAACATGTGCAGCCGCCCAGTGCAGCATCATGGTTGCTTCAATTATTATATCACGTCACGGTCAATGAACCTGGTCAGGATTTGGAGTGTGCACCTACCGCCCACAGAAGTTTACTCACTCACACTCAGAAAGTAGTGGCGGGGGTTGGGTGATGTTACGTCAATTAGAATTGTATGCAGCTCTATCGCTCATCTCGTTATGAGGATAGTATAATATAGTATGTATTGGGGGATAGGATATAATTTATAGGATGTAATATAGCAAGGATAGGAGGTGTTGGATCATTGCATGGTTCGCCTAGGCGTCATTCAAGCTAGAACCACCATTGCCGCTTGGTGGTATCCAATTAGCATGAACATACAGTTCAGTGTCAGTTCAACATCAAGCAGAACATTTTGAGTGTAATAAATGATGGAAGAAACCCTTGACTTTAACTCGCTACAACACCTGTGGCCTTATTTGCGTGAAGTCTTGAAAAGAAGGTTTTGGGCTCATGATAATTTATTAGATATTAACCAGTGTTGCATAATCAACTCAGTGTAAGTGAAAAGACTCTAATGTTACTCTTAGCAACATTAGAGTCTTTTCACTTAAACTGAGTTGATTAAGCAACAGTCTTGTGATAAAAAATATGACATTATAGCTATAATAAATCATAGTACTTGGATACTTAACATTTGAAGACAAATACTTTTGTACTTTTAACTTGTCACTCAAGTGATAGGTTAAAAGGAGCACTATTACTTTAACTGGAGTAATATTTTACTGTCTGTATCTAAAATTTTTCTCAAGTACATGCTTTGTGTACTTTGTCCACCACTGGAAATAAAGGTATTTTATTTGGGTCATGCATTGCTGAATTCAGATAGTATGAAGAAACAGAGGTCTGGAAATCTTGTATCTCACTGTGGCCACTATCATCAGTACTAACAATCTTAACAGAAGTCAGAAAAGCACATGGCAGTCTGCCTTGAAATGTCTTGTTATGGATGGCGGGGTGGCTAGAATTCTTAGTCAATGTAACCTGCATGTGTGGACTGCTTCAGTAATATGTGAACTTATTTCTGAGTTAATGCAAAGGTCCACTGGCCATATAGGGAGACATGGTATCTTGATTACAACTTAGAATAACCTATGTAGCAAATGAAAGGGTGCAAATGACTACAAATTGGAGTGATGATGTAGATTTTATTCTTAGCTGTAAGGCAGGTAACATGTTGCCAATCATAAGTTCCATTTTTATTGCAATAAATATTTCAATTAAATCTTGGTACTGTAAATGTCATAGCCATATTTGCAACAAATGCTATTTGTTATCTATTATCATGATAGAGGGTGACTCCATCTTCCTAACATCGCTGGTATATGGAGAGAAAGAATTTCACTGTGCTGTAAAGTACACATGACACATATAAAGCACATTTCTTTCTTTAAATTGGGCTGCTGCAATTTTAGGAATTGCCACAATAGTTAAGTTTCTAGGTCATTATCAGCTTGGAAGACTGAGGCATGGCTGCAGATTTAGCATTTTTTATTTTCCCACAAAAGAAAGATAATACAACACTTATAGGACTATGCTGAATGACATGTGCAGTATTATACTAAAGTTACTTAAGTTAATTCCAAGTTATACATTTTCCTATATAGAGACACCAGAGTCATACACAGTGTCTTTAAATACTTATTTCCAAGGCCATGAGCACATAGAGGCTAGCATAAACACATAAACATGCTAGCAGGACAGACCCATAGGCCTAACCAAGCAATAAACCAACAGACGGCAGACTTAAACCAACAGACGGCAGATTACAGGTAAATTGCACTAATAAAAGAGAGAGGGAAAAATGACTGCAAGTTTTTCGAGAATGATGTATGATTAGCATAGAATTGCAGGGGAGGCCTATTGAAACTACTGGATGCCAGATTTTTCTATTGTAATCTAAAAAAAGAAAACAGGGAATAAAACAAAAAAGTACATTAACAGAAACAGAAGAGATTTAAAAAAAAGTTTATAACCTGTGCATAACTCTTTGTGGTATAGATATGGTCCACAATATCTGTGAAACAATACAAAAAAAAGGAAAAGTTTCTTATCATCAGTTCATAATATTACACAATGTGTAATGCTATGAACAAGGTGATTTTCAGCACTCTTAGAAGTTAAGGAGGATGAAATAGAACTACTAATGTAAACTGTATCAAAATGCTCTAAAAACATTTAAATAAAATTTATCATAACGTATTCAATTTTTATCTGACATTTCATTCATAATGTGGTGCTAAAGGTTGTCTGTTTCTCTTATATTGCCTAACCTTCAAAATTGTTTCTAATATTTCTAAAATGGGGAGCTTGAAAACATCATAAATATGTTTGCTCAAAAAGCATACATTATTTATCTATTTATAATAATTTGTATTTCTTGTATATATTGTATATTGTCTACAGTTTACTGTAGGTTTTGTAAATAATGCAATGATTCTTCAATTGCCATTTTTTTCAGGCTTCTCCATGTCCAAAGGAGAGTAATCGAGAACTGTTGAATGATGGTTCATGTTGGACCATCACTGGAACAGAGGTTGTTGAGTACACCTTCAGTGAAATCCTAACCAGTAGCCCAACTGTCATCAGCCCCATCCCTGTCATTAATGGACTGGAGGTCAGCAATTATTTATAAACCAATTAAACATTTTATGTTGGTTAAACATAACACTATAAAATTAAACAACTATTCCTAATAAGGCAAATTACTATGACCCTATTTATTCAACAACTAAATGGTATTATATAAATAACTTAGACATTAATATCAAACAAATACATAAATATATTAAAATAACCCCATAATACCAGTTAACTAATTAACTAGTAGAATACTGTATAGTCAAGTTAAAGTTCTTTCAACTTTCCACTTTCATTTGATTCGAATACTGACCAAATAAAATTTCTTTATATTACCTTAAATGAATGCAACATCACCCACTTTCCCCATAAACTGAATCTCCCAGAATTCCATGCCATGACCAAGCCCCTACTTTCCACATGACCAGAGGTGGGAAGTAACGAAGTACAAATACTTTGTTACTGTACTTAAGTAGATTTTTCTGGTATCTATACTTTACTCCACTTTTTTTTTTTTTTTAAGACAAATTTTTACTTTTACTCATTACATTTTTACACAAATATCTGTACTTTTTTCTTCTTACATTTTTAAAACCGGCTCGTTACTTTAGTTTTAATCCATTGATTTGTTTTTTTCCATTGATAAAATTTTTCTTTTCACTGCGCGCCAATTTCAGCCGAACAACCAATTTCCCGTCTTTTTCAATCCGCTGGTGTATAAAGTCCTGAATCTCACTCACCACTAGTTTACAAAGCTAAGAATCAGCAGGCAGAAGGCAGTAAGAAGTTTGGGGTTAACGTGGATGAGACAGAGGGAGTCAGTGATGTAAACATGACTGAGAACAGACACATTCATGATCATCATCTTTTCTCTGCTTGTGTTCTATATGTGGATGTTTAGCCTGGATACATTCATTAGGTAACAACATTTTTAATTATTTGGCTGTCAAAATTAAAATTATTTTAAATGGCACTAAACTGTATTAACGCGCTCAATTCAGCGCACATTTCTGTTTTTACCATTTTTTATAAAAAAATATAAATAAATAAATAAATATACACTTATTCACGACGTCCCTTCTTAACTTAGATATAAAATAAATAAATAAACTTCACTGAAAAATATTTTAAATCAGTAAACTTTTGTTTTATTTCTGCGCCAAGTCTCAAATCAAACACCAAATCCGCCATGTTTTACACAATTAACCCTCTAGGTGGCGTTTTGTGGGTTTTTCCCTCATAATGTCAACACGAACATAAATTACTGTCCTTATTGATCATAGAGATAAAAACAACACTTTCACCGGTATCACCGTATTAACTGTCCGTGTGGAAACATAGCAAAGGCTCTTAATGATGTCCACACATCTCTGCACTGTTATAGCCTTTATATTTAATCACTGTACATATGCTTACATATATATCACATGCTGTAAATATGCTACATATTTATCTGCACTATTTGCACGATTGCTACTTTTTGCACTTCTGGTAGATGCCAAACTGCATTTCGTTGCTGTGTACTATGCAATGACAATAAAGTTCAATCTATCTATCTATCTATCTATCTATCTATCTATCTATCTATCTATCTATCTATCTATCTATCTATCTATCTATCTATCTATCTATCTATCTATCTATCTATCTATCTATCCAGCTAGCTAGCTAGCTACCTAATATTAATATGATGTGAGGTCCAGTTAACAGCTAAAACAGGTAGAAGTAATAACTACTTTTTACTTAAGTACATGTCAGAGCCAAGACTTCTTTACTTTCACTTAAGTAAAAAGGTATAATCAGTACTTTAACTTTTACCCGAGTATTTTAAAACATGAGTATCTGTACTTCTACTTAAGTAATGGATGTGTGTACTTTTGCCACCTCTGCACATGACATTAAAGGGAGTTTTTCCTTGCCACAGTCACCATGGCTTGCTCATCAGGGATAAATGCACACTGTTCACCTTAACTGTTGATTTCTGTAAAGTTGCTTTGAGACAATGTCTGTTGTGAAAAGTGCTATAGAAATAAACTTTTGTTGCTTTTGCTTTTTGTTCTCTGATATTTGTTCTCTCCTTTGTTGCATTTAACCAATTCTATGTTGTAGTTGAATGGAGGAGGCCATGTGGCCATGTTAGAGCTCCATGGAGAAAACTTCAGCCCTTACATAAAGGTCTGGTTTGGAAACATGGAGGCTGAAACTATGTTCAGGTAAAGACATTATCTACTGTTTGTCTAATGTCTTTCTCTTGCCAATATGAACATGTAGAATTTATCATATGAAGCTGTCCTTATTTGGGAAAAAAAATGTTAACAAGCAACAATTCAAGACAAGTAGTCTTTTGGTTAAACAATAAACAGTATTGCCATTCGTGTATAACACTTTATCGAAGAAAAGTAATATACTGTGGGTAAATAAGGACTGCGTTTTTTTATTATACAAGGGAATTTGCATATTTGCCTCAGAACAAGCTATAATATAGATGTGCCTTAGATAAGTTTCAGAGTTAGTTCATGCATTTTTAAGTTGTTCATATGGAGCCATCTTTGCATGATCAAAAAGGGAGAGCCAGGGAGGCTGCACATACATTAGGGAGCTCTGGGATAAAAGTCAACTAGCCACTCTGCAGTCAACTGAGAGTGAGAGTTATTTATTACCTCCACCTTTTGATCGAAGTAGGTGTGGTGGCTCATAATAGACTAATACTAATAGAGTAAACAGTTTACTCAAGTACTGCGTGAGACCATTCAGTAAGACCATTCAGTCTATGAAAAAATTTATAATATTGTTTTATAGTCAGTGCAAGTTTTTACTGTGAGCCAATGCGTGGTGAATAAAATAGGGGTGAAGTCGTCATAGGATGTGATCAGTCAAGGCCTGAGGCAGTAGAGAGACATAATCTTAACATATTCTGATTTATCAAGAAGATTATGCTTGTTGGTGTCAATTTTCTTTTTTTTTTTTTAGGTGTTTGTTAACTGCTAGCATATATATTAGATACATACCCAGTGCTAAGGTTTATTTATGTTTAAAAGATGTTTTACAGCTTAATAAGTGATTAATTAATGTTGATAAGGGACCAACTAAAAATTAATACCCTGGGATTTTTCTGAATAATTTTCATCCGTGCAAATTATTATACTTAATGACAATTGTGAGGCAATGACTACAGTAAATTTTGATGTATGTTGTACTATTTACATATATAAATCAATAATATTTGGTGAATGTCACTGTAATTATTTCATTTTTACCATAATAACATAAATGTAATCTTATATTAATATTTTTTTTTTTTACATTAATATTATTTTATACCTTTATTCTTTTAACTCTTTCTGTTTTCTGTTGTTAGAAGTCCGAGGTCTTTGGTGTGTGTTGTGCCTGACATTTCAGTGTTTGGTGGAGAGTGGCGGTGGTTCAGGCAGCCCATCACAGTACCTTTGTCTCTGATACGATTGGATGGGATGATCTACAGAAGCTCATTCACATTCACATATACACCTGAGCACAGCTCTGCTTCTCAGCCATGTGCAACTGCTGAGAGGGCTGCCAACTCAGACACACTCATTGACACTATACACCAGGAGTTCACAAGAACCAATTTTCACTTGTTTATGCAGAGCTGACAGAGACTAAATGTAAAATACAAAAACCTAGAACTAATTTTACAAACTCATGTAACGTGTTTTCGTTTTGTCCATGTTTTACAATAAGCTGGGCATATGTGGGAACCTAAAAAAAAAAAGGAAAAAAAAAATAACATAAATAACAAAGCATTCTCAAGACCAATTAATCTGCAAAAGACTGCAACTTTAGCAAATGGAAATACCTTAAGTTAAATTTTGCTTTAATTATTTTTTGAGAAGATTACTTTATATTAAATGTTACTTTTACAGTTTAGGTATTCACAAACATTCATGCAACTGACTGTAGAAATTGAAAAAAATCACAAAACAGCCTGGAATCATTATAGGTGCAGTGCTGGAGCAAGATTTCAGAATGACACAAGTAGAATATGGGTTATTTGTGGGATTAAGGCTAACACAAAAAGTTCCGTTAATAAGCTAGTTGTTGTGAACAAGAGTACTTATCATGTAATGGAGATGTAATGTTTGATCATGGGAATTGTAATTGTTTTTTTCTTCTCCAAAATTATTGACACTATTAATGAATATGTGCGTAGAAAGCAATGTAAAAAAAACTTATTTACTACTCTTTAAAGAGAAACTACCCTTTTCATAAAGTAGCCAGAAATCTATGTTGATAAATTTTTAAACCATACGAAAACAACTGTGATATTTTTATTTGTGCAGCTAATTTATTGTGCAAAAGTTACAGTGCATCCAGGAAGTATTCAGACCCGCTTCATGTTTTTTTTTTTTTTTTTATGTTACGAATTTTTTTTTTATTATTAATCATCACTCAGTACCCCACAGAGCTGGCAGAAGGACACACATCATTCACTCAAGTAGAAGTACAGATAATCATGTTTTAAAAGTCAAATTTGAAGTAATGACTACACTTTTACTTTTACTTACATTAATATATTAATACAAAACAATTAAATTTTTTTTACCTAATTAATATATCCAGGATGAGCAAAGACTATATAAAACACAAGCAGAGAAAAAAAGATGATGATCAGGTGATCAGGAATGTCTCTGTACTAAGTCATGTTTACATCGCTGATTCCCTCTGTCTTATCCACATTAGCCCCATACTTCTTGTTGGCTTCTGTTGCCTTGCTCATTATTAGCTTTATCTGTGATGCATTATAGCTAGTAAATGATACACCAGTGGTATGTCAAAAAGCCATGACAAGAAATAGGTTGATGGGCTTTAAAATGGCACACAATGAAAACAAAACATATCGATCATCTCATTCACTGTTACTGGGATTGGATCCCGATCCACTGCAACCCTGTCCTCAATAAATCTTTTTTCCAAAGATAAGCTGAGTTTATAAAATAAACTTTTTGGTGTCAGTCTTCAATCAAGTCTGAAAAAACAGACTCACAATTTTATAGCATATAACAGAGCATAAAAGTAAAGATTGTAAACCACAGTGAATGAATTGAGCATTGAGAGAGTCTGAAAGCTCCTCACAGAAGCTTCCATTGCTGCTGAAATAGTTTTACCATTTAAAGGCAAACTGGGTGGTGAAAGGAGCAGCACAGAATTCAGTGCAGAACAGGAACCCTCGGAGTGGGTTCTGGAAATGAATAAACGTGGCACAGCCTACACAGACAGTCTACACTCACACTATTTTGGTCAGTCTCTGGTAAAGTGTTTCATGTTTCCCTCAGTCATTGTGGGTTTTCCAGCCACACACACATGCATCATTAAATAAAACCCCTTCATACCAACTATTAAAATCTAAATTAAATACTGTAGTAGAAAGGCATGAGGGGGACATTCACATGTTATCTTGAAACAACACTAAAAGCAAAGAAATTTCTACCAAAGGCTGCAAACCTTTCATCCTCTCTACAAGAGTGTACTATTCTTTGGTGGGGTTTTTTTGTTGTTTTTCAGGTGATTTTAAAGGAATTTGATTCCTTTATTGATAATAGCTAAGCATGTGTAAGTGTGTTAAGCAGGCACAGACTCTTTTATATTTCCATCAGTCTGATAGCTGCAAAATGTGTATTTACTTCAGTTGACTTTATGTAGAGAAACGGCAAGATAAAAGACTGTTGGGTTAAATGATTTCACCCTTTATGTAACCTAGAGAAAAATACAAAAAAAAAAAAAGAAAAAAAAGAATTACAATTGACTTTTGATTCTGCTGCTTGTAGCAACATATATAAAATGATTTTATCTGAGCTGTGTTAAGGGAACATGCACCTCGTATGTCTATGATTTCTTTCCCTTAGATCTCAGAGCGTCTATCCTGTGCACATAAAAGGCTTTTGTTCTGGTTATCTCTGTGTTCCTCTTATACATCACCACTCTCCTAAACCAACAAGCGAAGAGTGAATTAAGCTAATGATTGACATGGATTCCTGGGGCCAGATGATCAGGGGAAAATTCTGGGCTATTTTCTTACTGTGAAAGATGTCTGATATGTCTGAGAACACTTTTTTCCACAAGCTTGGCACAGATATTTTGCAAAATCGAGTAAAAAAAATTTACTGGCATGCGACAGAGACAGTAAACATGTTTTTATACCTAGACAATACTACAACATCAAACCTTGCTGTCTACTCTGAAGCTCCACTATTTTTAGTTACAAAATATTAAAGATCTTTCTTGGTGAGATAACAATCATTGGTAGATATAAACTTTCTTTCGGCTTCTCCCATTAGGGGTCGCCATAGCGGATCATCCTTATTCATGATCCGCATGTTCGATTTGGCACGTTTTTACGCTGGATGCCCTTCCTAACGCAACCCTCCCCATTTATCCGAGCAACACTAATGACTGGGGTTGGTTCCCTGATCAGGGATATATTGGTAGATATATGGACATATATTTACAGACATATGGTTATCCTCAAATCCAATAACCATCAGCATCACATTATAATACCTATATATTGACATTATTAACAATTATTCTTTGTGTTATACAGTACAAACGCTGGATATATGCTGTTCGCTAGTTCGCAAAGATAAAAGCTATACTTAAATATAAAATCAAAAAGCAGGAAAGGAAACAAGTAAAACAATGCAGATTGTTGTCTCATTATTTATAGCAAAAAAGGATCTATAATGAATAAAACAATCAATTATAAATTCTTTATTTGTCCTGTTAGTAGAGCAAGGTGGTATCATAAGTGAATATGCTTTGTTATTCTTTCAGTCATGAACAAGCATGGGATGAGTGCTTTTCACTATCCTGAAAATAGTGTTTTTGCAAAACAGGTGGATGTAAAGATTAGTGCAAGTGTCTTTTAACTTTTGTTCTCCTGAGGCAAGTGTTTAAAAGCACAGAGTGTGTTTAATGCTGCTTTGTTTTTCATTATTCAATGCTAAGAGTTGCTAAGAGTCCATAAAGGATCATCAACATCAAGTCATCAACATGAAATGGGCAAAATAAAATCAACAGTAAAAAAAAGGTACTGTGCACTGCTTTATATATTTTAGTAAATAACATACATTTACAGTTTCAGTATTTCATTACTTTTTATATAACCAGGCATTTTTAAACAAGAATGTAGCATTTTTTACTATTCACACAAGCATAATAATGTTGCATCCTATGGTCACATGATTATTTGATGTTCAGTCACGAATCTAGTCACATTTCCTCCCAATTTATTACCATTCCTCCAGTCCACAGATAAAACAGAGATCATTGTCTACCAGAAAAAGGAAATGGATCAGACAATGCAGATGATGTTAACACTGTGTATAGCAAAAATAAAAAGTTTAAAAAGTTTAAAAATAAAAAGTTGAATCATTAGAGGCCAAATGTGGCCAAACAAAATTTAGCTATTTATATTTTGTTCTGGAAACTGTGCTCTGATCGACAATGTGTCTAGTGCTAGTGCACTCAAAGTGCTACTGTTTGGAAAAATCATTTCTTGTGGGGTGTATGAGTTTTATTTCTGTATTTTTTTTGTAGCGAGCCTATATAAATTTAGAAGAAAGTCTGTTATCATTTTGTAATGGTAATTGCATGCACTCTCAATATGTTCTATAGGCTACTGGCAGGTTTTAAAAGAGAAAGGAGAGGGGAAGGGGAAGTTTGAATCCTGAAAGGAGCCTCCAGATTTCCCCTCTTCCTTCACTTTACTTCTGTGCAGCTCTTTTGCTATATTCCTAAGGGAACCTCCTTCCTTCCCCAAAGTCAATAAGCTTCACTACTGGCTTCACTCAGCTGCACACATGTGGTCACATGCATTAAGCCCCACATGGACATGTATATGCACTCACTCAGATGGACACGCACACACACAGGCCTAACCTTTCAGAGTTGTAGAGTAAATGCAAGGGCTCCTAGGAGGTACATGTGTGGAAGGTAAAGTAAAATGATGAGATTATAAGGTCATGTGTGGTTATAGATTAGATGAAAAGAACATTATTAATATATATATGCACATATTATTATCTTTTCATCTAAACATCTTTCCATTCAAGAATCTAATCAATAATCAAATCAAATCATATATTATTCTGCAAATTTTATATTTATATGAGCTGTGAAAAAATTAAATCTGTAAATTTATCTGTCTGTATTGTTGACATGTCATATTTAAGTGTTTTTTTTTCTTATACAGTCTACTTTTTATTTTAAATGTAAAATACTGCAATTCTATCTAGAGTTTAATTTGTACAAATAATATATATTGAATAAATAACAATAAAATTATTTTAAAAACTTACAATCTAAATGCTTTACAGACACATACGATATTCCTGAATGTGAAAAATAGCATATAATTTATTATCATTAACAGCTGAAGGTTAATAATTAAATTTTTATTTTTCAGAAAAGTAAGAGACACAACAGAAACAGTCTGTGAGAGTTAGTGTGAGAGGTCAAATTACATAGTGTATAATTCGAGAATACATTTTATACACATAATAATCACATAAAAATCACATAATATTCTTTACAGTAAAATCAACTGGATTAAAATGTTAATTGTAAAAAAAAAAATATATATATATATATATATATATATATATATATATATATATATATATATATATATATATATATATATATATTAAAAATACAGGTAGTATTCAAGTTTATGACCACAATCGCTAGCCGCGGCGTACGTTATTTTTTTACCAGCTTCCGGCATAATTTCACAGTACTGTACATATAGCCTACTCTACATACGACCGAATCTTACGACCGGTATGTCGGTCCCAATCGTGGTCGTAAGTTGACGACTACCTGTATATATAACTACAGAATATGTTACTGACACATAAAATTAGTATTGACCATTAGTAATATTTAATTGCCTTAAACACAAAAAAGTATTGATTAAGTTTGTGTCTGAATAGAGTGAAGATGACTTAAGAATAATTGGATTGACAGAAGTTCATATTACTTTAATAAATTTTGTCAAAAATAAAATACAATGCAGACATTTAATAAAATTGTATAATAATATTTGAATAAATCAACTCTAAAATCAGTAAAAGTTATGTTTTACCCAGACAAATTGCATATTATATTGTAAATAATATGTTGATAAAAATAGATTTGAAATTTGTAAATTGAACGTTTTCTTGTAATTTAATTTCTGATATTATTTTATGTGAAGTTATTCAGCATAAAATGAATTAATCACAAATATTAATATAGTGGGTAAATATTCAAATATTTTACTACTGCTTTACTTAAGACAGCCTAAAATAGTTAAGACTATGCATAAAAGCCTTATTCATTAATTATTAATAGAAAATTCTGGTCCATTGATTAGAATGCTGATCCAATAGTGAGAAGGGATGCACCGTAAATGACACAATGCACAATGAACTTTCAGGTGCTTATTCATACCAAGGGAGAATTTTGCTAGTCTGGTATGGTAGACGTTATTATTTATGGATTTAGCAGAAGAAAAACCATGTGGATACAGGAAGAACAAGAAAAACTTCACCAAGACATTTAACCAAACTGAGGAACAACCCAGGGACAATGTGGGTATGATTATAGAAATGCTACATGTTGCAAAACCAAACAGATCTTTGTATACAGTATCTCACAAAAGTGAGTACACCCCTCATATTTCAGCAACCATTTTGGTATATCTTCTCAAGGGACAATACTATAGAAATGAAATTTGGATATATTTTATTCAATGTGTAGCTTGTATAGAAGTATAGATTTACTGTCCTCTGAAAATAACTCAACATCCATTAACTCACAGTTATTATTGTAAAAATAGTGAGAACACTCTAAGTGATAACAGCTGTGCATCGTTTAACCATGCAAAGCCATATGTCCTATTCATCATGCTCATGTTTTTGTCTGCATGACAGGACCATACAAATATGTGTATCTTGTATTCAAGCAGTTCGAATTTGGTGCTTTGAGTACAATTAGTAGCAGAAGGTCTGCTTGTCAGTGCTATGGCCATATGGCACACACTGCAATAAGACGGTTTGCGCCTTCTGAAGCTGACTCACAAGAAAGCCTGCAAACAGTGTGCTGAATACAACCTGTCCAAAAGCATGAATTCCTGGAACCATGTCCTGTGGTCTGATGAGACTAAGATAAACTTGTTTGGCTCAGATGGTGTCCAGCATGTGTGTTGACGCCCTGGAGGAGTACCAAAAGAATTGTGTTGTGCTTAAAGCCATGCATGGTGGTGGTAGCATCATGAGCTGCATGAGTGCTGATGGTACTAGGGAGATGTGGTTCATTAAGGGAAACATGGATTGCAACATGGACTGTGACATTCTAAAGTAAAACATGATGTGCTCCCTTCAGGAACTGAGACGAATTGCAGATTTCTCACATAATAAAGACCCCAAACACACCGCCAAGGTGACAACTGCTTGTTGGGGAAGCTAAAGGTGATAGAGTGGCCAGTGTCTACAGACCTGAACCTTATTGAGCACCTGTTGGGAATCCTGAAGCGCAATGTGGAGAAGCGCCATGTGTCTAACATCTAGCAGCTCCATGATCTGATTGTGGAGCTCTGTTAAATTCCATTGCCAGGAGGATTAAAGAAATGCTGAATAACAGTGCTAGATAACACAAAATATTAACACAATTTTTACATGTTCACTTAGGGTGTATTTACGTTTGTTGCTAGTATTTAGACAATAATGGCTGTATGTTGAGTTATTTTTAGAGGACAGTACATCTATACTGCTATACAAGCTGCACATTGACTATTCTAAAGTACATCCAATTTTAATTTCTGTAGTATTGTCTCTTAAAAGCATATAATAAAATGATTGCTGTAATGTATTCACTTTTGTAAGATACTGTATATAAAATGACCCAACTGCTTTTTAACTAAAATATCAATGAATGGTGCTCTATATATAATCAGCATTATATTTAAACCACATGGCAGTCATATAAAACATTTGAGATTTTGTGTTTACAAAAACATGACTTGAGTCACATGACAAAACATGTAATCTTTGTAATATTTTAATAAACTGTATAATATTGTGTCTGGAGCTGCTGTTATCTGCTCTGACAGTCCTATAATAGTAAATGTAATTTGGTCATAAAAAGCATTTGCCCTATCATTAAGATCTCATGAGTTCAAATCCTGGGAGTCAGAGAGAGCTAAATTTGTCATGCTCTTTGATCAGTAGGAATGAAATATTTTCTTTCTTCTCTCTGTCACAGTGCCACTAGTTAATAATGGGCACAGAACTTGGTGAATAGAGTGTTCCTCTAAGTGTATTATGCAGCTTCCTGACCAGCAGTTCAAATAGATGAAATCAGCTGAATTCAGATACCTCAGAGGAACCATATGTTTGCCTTCGGCTTTCCTGGATGATACTTGTCATATGATACAAGAGAGCTATTCCTTGATCCACTAGGGTATTCCCTAAAAGGTTAAACCAATAAGTGAATTGGGAAAATTTTACATTAGAAAAATGTGCTGTGATAAAATAATACTATTTATTTTAAACCAAAAGAGCAAAACTGGCCATGCACTCTCTCAACTATATTCTCTCCTATGTCAATAACAGGAACAATAATCATTTGTGGTCATCTGTGAGCCAGAATACAGCATTTAGCATTAATCTCTAATCATATAGCACTGCTCTGTGACATAGCATTATCAGCAGTTTAAAAAAATATAGCTGTGGTGTCATGTCTCAGCTTTAAGATCAAATTATAGCAAATTACATGTTATTGATTATTTATTTTTGTCAATTTTCATTAATGGTGTAAATCATTATTAAGATGAGTGACTAATGAAGTGATCTGGAATAGGGCAGTTGGATTATGGTTGATTGTAGATCTGCACTCTGAGACTGGGGTTTGAGTGAGATGTTACTTAGACAAAAAACAAATACATTCTGTGACGATTGACCTTGATCAGAAAAAAGCAAAAGCTTGTAGAATGCAGCAAGCAAGCTGTAAAGATACAATAGGATTATTGTATTTGTTTTTTTTTTTATTATTATTAGCCTGCTGTTATAAAAGCTGAATACCAGTCTAATGCACACCAGTTTAGCCCTTCTAACCTGGTTTTGATGGTAGAACTATAATTTACTGACTAAAACATGGTTATCACAAAACATAAATGACTTGTTTAATGAATGTGCTCAAGAAGCACTCACCTCAGATCTTTTCCACAATTTCTTTTTTTTTTTTTTTTTTTACTTTACTTTAAAAGGCCACCTAGTTGTTAACTTTACAAGCACTCTCTGTTGCTATATGGTACCCACTCTGTGAACCAACCACAGGTAATATCTCTATCTCTACACCTCCAGTACCTCCCACTAAGGACCGAGAATTCCAAACAAGATGGTTACAGATGCACTGCCAAACCCAAAGTGGAATGCTACTTGGAAAGTGATGACTTGATATTTCTCATAAGTGAAACAGAGAAACATTTCATTTCTATATGGAAAGGTGAAAATGCTGACTGGGTGAGGGTAGAAAAGTGAAAAAAAAACAACCTTTAATTCAATTATTGACATTCTAATTTCTTAAATAAATGGTAATCACACCACCAAAGAAACGTGGTATATTCATCCCTTTTACAGAAAACACTTGAATGAGTTAATATAATGTTCATAAATATATTTCCTCTTGATTCCCCAGGAGACTAGGGAAGTTGTTAGTCTGACATCTAGGCCAGGACATGAGACAACTATGTCTCTGATATTGCTACTGCTATTTTGGTTTATACACATTGCCAAGTGTTTTTTGTACAGTCTGATGTACTTTATGTGTGCAAATCTATTCTGGGGAACCTACCTTGTGTGCCATGGTAAAGAAGCCTAGATAAGCAAGAATGCCTTTAATTGTAGGTATTAATTCTCAGACTTCTTGTAAGCACAATTTGAGAGCATAATTTTGTCTGCTTGCTTTCTCCCATTTGGGCAATTTGACCAACACTATCCAATTGTGGTCATCTGGTAGATCATGTATATTGTAGAGGGCTGTTCCGTTGCCAGGACCAGGCAATCCAGAACACAGTAAGCCTCCTGTTCTACATTTTTTCCACCTATACACACAGAATTATGCTCCCTAACCCTAATGCAGTTTTTTGTATAAAGCACTTTTAACAATGGCAATTGTCTTAAAGCAGTTTTACAGAGATTAAGCGGTAATAAAGATTTATAAAAGAGTGTATAGTCAGTGAGTGACTGGCTAAAGGACCCAAATGCAGGATGCAGATAGATTCAAAGTGAAGTGAAGTTTCCATGAGGGGATGAAGTTCTGGAAGGTTTTAACTGATACAGAGCCGAAGAGACAATCTGGCAAATGACTAGAGGAGCCGGCATTATTAATACTTGGAGAAGATGGCTGCTGGATCAGTTGCAAGATTGCACTGGAGGCAGAAGTGGAATTTCCAGAAGTGTGCGTGCCGCTGGCTGACACATAAGTTTACTGCCTATAAGTTTATTTCCTAATTGTAAGTTTGTCCCTAATGAGTAAGGTACTAGTGACTGTGGCAAGAAAATCTTGAGAGGAACCAGAGTCAAATGAGAACTCATCCTTATCTGGGTGGCACAGAATGTGTTTCTCAGTAACTTCTTCGGGCTTTTGAGGTGGAACCATCCCCAGCTGAACAGAATTGTCTCCGAGTGGTGAGTGGTACTGAAGACATAGGTGTGCGAAAGGAGTACGAGTGTGTGTTGAGTCCGGGTTGTACAGATCAGTCACACAGTTGTGTGTGTGTGTGTGTGTGTGTTCAGTTCAGTTTAGTTCTGTGTTGAAAAGCCTGATGGCTTGAGGGAAGAAGCTGTTACACAGTCTGGATGTGACGGCCCGAATGCTTTGGAACCGCTTCCCTAATGGCAGGAGGATGAAGAGTGTGTGAGACAGGTGTGTGGGGTCATCCACAATGCTGTTGGCTTTGCGGAAGCAGCGTGTGGTGTAAATGTCCATAATAGAGGGGAGAAAGACTCCGATGATCTTCTCAGCTGTCCTCACTATCCTCTGTAGAGTCTTGCGATCCTAGACGGTGCAGTTCCCAAACCAGGTAGTGATGGAGCTGCTCAAGATGCTCTCAATGGTCTCTCTGTAGAATGTGGTCAGGATGGGGGAGAGAGATGGGCTTTCCTCAGCCTTCTCAAAAAGTAGAGACGCTGCTGGGCTTTCTTGGTGATGGAGCTGGTGTTGCGTGACCAGGTGAGGTTATCTGCCAAATGAACACCAAGGCATTTGGTGCTCTTGACGATGTCCATGGATGCTCCATCGATGATTAGTGGTGTGCTCTCCTGAAGTCAACAAACATCTCTTTAGTTTTGTCAACGTTCAGAGACAGGCTGTTGGCTCCACAACAGGCTGTTAACCGTTGCACCTCCTCTCTGTAAGCTAACTCATCGTTCTTGCTGATGAGACCCACCATGGTCGTGCCATCGGCGAACTTGATGATGTGATTTGAGCTGTGCATTGCTACACAGTCAGAAGTCAGCAGAGTAAACATCAGTGAACTAAACACACAGCTGAGGTGCCCCAGTGCTCAGTGTGGTGGTGCTGGAGATGCTGTTTCAGATCCAGACTGACTGAGGTCTCCCAGTCAGGAAGTCCAAGATCCAGTTACAGAGGGAGGTGTTCAGGCCCAGTAGGTTTAACTTTTTAAATCATTTTAAAAGCAGATATTTTAAAGCTGGGTTGACAGCCAGCAACTTGACTGTATATGCTGCAGACAGAATGCTTGCTTTGATGAAATTGCATGTAGCCCCACTGCAGAGGTATAATCACCCAGACTCCTCTCTATCAATTTAAATGCAGTATTGCCACATGTATAGAGGACGCATAGGGGTGCAGAAGTAAGTTGTTTCTGCACTCAGAATTGGTAGGTCAGATCAGGGAGATTTTTGAGCAGGCACAGATAGGCCAGCAAAGGCAAACCATTGCTAGTTGGTACCAAGAATAGCTTGGTAGCTTCTCTCCCAGCAGATTATTTATCCAATATGAATTGCAAAATTGTAAAATGAGGTGGGTGATTGAGCAATTCATGAAAAATGACTTTTTGCAAAAGCCTCTAACACATGGGTTTTGTATGGTCTTAATTAGAAGTTAAGGACAAAATAATAAGTAATTGCACATTTTTTTATACAAAAATAAACAAAGTAGAGTATTATTGCACAAAAACTACATATTCATATTTATTAAAGTGGTATTGCACATATGTTTTATTTTATTTTACAATGGGGAGAGCATTTTCAAGTGTTTATGAGGTAGATTGGTGTTTGGTGCTCTGTAGCATCGGCTTTTTTGTCCAGGCAAGCAGGAAAAGTTTATTTATTTTGTTGGGTAGAGAGCAGAGATTTGCCAGATGGATACTAGGCAGCGCAGTTCTAAACCCATGCTGTCGGGGCCTGACAAACGCACCAGCTTGTTTTCCACGCTTATGCGTCTTAAATCGTTTGAAGAACGCCACTGCTCCACCAACTACAATGTATAGCAAAATGTCGAAATAGTCAAAAAACTATAAAAAATTGTTTGGTGTGTTCTGACGAATGTTCAGCATCCCTGGTCGTGGTGACTGTACATGAAAGACAAAAGACAGGACATACTAACAGTAACGCAACTGGAGAGCTCCTCACTGAGGCAGCCATCTGCGTCACCATCTTGGACAGTCAATCAATAAACACCAAAGAACCAGCTGTTACTACCATCTCCAGGAAAGGTCTAGGAAAGCAGTGTTTGCAAAATGCTCTTTAAATTTTTTGGCAAAACATTCTAAATTAAACAAGATTTAATTTGCTCAACAACAGATTTTGACTTTTTCTTGTCTACTTATGTTAACAAGAACAAAATTTAATAACTTTAGGAATGTTGGTGGGAGGAAGAGAGTATAATACCTTATTGCTGGGGAACAGAACAGCTTTTCACGCATGAAACATCTGACATATAATCTGTGCAAGGTTTGTTGATTTATGTTCACTGGCAGAATTTGCTAATGGGTTCTTGGTAGCCACCAGCATTTAAGCACAATTTAGAAATAACAAAGCAAACAATTTACTAAAATATTCTGATGGAAATAAAAAGTGAAATCATAAGGCATAAACCCAGAATAGTGTTAAGAATTTGATATGAGGGATCCTGCCCTGTTCTGCTTTCTGAATCTGCCTGATTTAGTCTTGTGCCCTAATTCTGTTTGTATTATTTTTACCTGAATATTACTTGCTGCTGCTAAGGATGGTCCCACAATGACAGCCTGAAGATTACCACGACTTTACTGTTGATGGTACTACACAAAAATAATAAAGATGGAGTTGGATGTTCCTTCTTAAATGGCCTCTGGATGGTAATGATGCTCATACTTATAGGTTGATCATTAGTTCCTGTATACACAACTGAAACAAATAAAGTATATATAATGTATTTAAACACTGTCAGGTGTTTAAATACATTATATATACTTTATTTGCTCCGCCTCCTGTTCAAAAGCAACTCCTGAAGTCTGAAGGGGAATGAAAGAAGAAGAGAGAGAAAGCTAGTTGGTTGCTAGTTGGCTGCTAGATGGTTGCTAGATGTCTTGGTTATACTAGCTCACCTTGTTTAGGAACAGGTAAGAATGTGCGTGCACCTACATTCCACCACATAGGTTTTGCCACTGTTTAGACACCCTAGGTAGAGGGCAGGTGCCACCCACTGTATTTTCTGGTAGCATAGCCTAGAGTAGTCAGCTAGTCTGTTGCTGTTTGTTAGTTAGGTTAAGCTTCCAAAATACAGCCTAGAGTAGACCTTTTTCTTGTGTTAATTTCTTTGGCACTGTCCATGTTCTTTTGCCAGTGTGAGTCTAGTCTTCTTGACTCTGGAACCCTGTTTGTTACCTTACTGCACTTGACCATTAAAACAATAACTACTCCAAACTCTGGTCCTGCTTTTTGACCAAACAACCCATAACAACTAAATGGTTATTGTTCCAACACTCCCCTAGGCCTAGCCAAGGTGGGAACGTAACACACACCCTTAAACAAAATCAACTGAATTAAAACAGAGGGTAATTAAACAACTCCAAAAACAGCATTAAAATCTTCAATTATTACAGTTTGACTTTAAGTCATATATCTACAAAAAATTATTTGAGGCGTAACAGGGGTGTATATTTGATTGAATATGTGTAGTTTGACCAACATTTTTGAGAACAGTGGTTGCTTTATTTGGGCTCATGACCCTTGACCTAAAGTTTTTCTCTGGCTGTTGTGTCTGTTTTTCTAAAGCACTAATGTTGTGATAGGAAAAGTAAAAAGAAATTATTCTAAATTCTAAATTAAGCATCTGAATGTTCTTACTATTTTCTTTATTTGCTTTTATATTGGTGTTTTTTGTGAATTTTTAGTAGAATGTTTTGTGATGTTCAGATTTTATCAGATTTTTGTTTTCCATTTTTTAGTGTCACTGATGTTGAGACTCAAACAATTCAATTCATTTTTATTTGTATAGTGCTTTCAACAATGAACATTGTCTCAAAGCAGCTTTACACAGATAATGTGGTGATTAAAAGTGAATGTTCTTTATAAGTCTGAAGTATAAGTCTTATCTGTGTAAAGCTGCTTTGAGACAATGTTCATTGTTAAAAGCGCTATACAAATAAAAATGAATTGAATTGAATTGAATATAAGTAAGTTTGTCCCTGATGAGCAAGCCGGTGGCGACTGTGGCAAGAAAAAACTCCCAGAGATGGCATAAGGAAGAAACCTTGAGAGGAACCAGACTCAAGAGGGAACCCATCCTCATCTGGGTTGCACCGAATGTCCATTTATAGCAGATATATGATGTTGCGGGGTACAGTGATGATGATCAGAAGCGAAAAAAAAGTCCTGAGTCAATGAAGCAGACTGTTGACATTAGCTACAGTCCAATCCATCCTCAAAGCTCCCTTTCTTACTCTGGAATTTCATGGAACCACCCAAGGTGTTGATGAGAAACCGTCCCAAGCTGCACAGAGTGGCCTCCAATCGAACAGAACACTATCCAGAGGCAGGCCTGGATGAAGTGGGAAGATCCACGAAGGGGGGAGGGGCAGGAGCAGGAACAGTGGTCACTGGAACCCCAGGAGCATGCCCAACTCGAGAGAGAGAGCAAGAGAGGAGGGGTGACAGGAGGAGAAGGATATGGATTATTATGTGTCTTTATTGTTGTATGAAAGTTAATGTCACTGTGCAGTTTGGACTCCGGCAAGACTCGCTATGGCAGCATAGCTAAAAGGGAGAACCAGAAGGTAACACAGACATGAGGGATCTCTGGGATAAGAGACGGCCCACCACACCACCGTCAACAAACCTGAGTGAACGTGTAAAAGTGAGGGGACGACAGCATACAAATATCTCAGTTCACCAAACACTCTATATCCATATTCCCTCTAGATCTGCTAATTTACCTAAAAAAGATCTGCCCTCTGCTGTAGTCTTCATTATCTGAGGTACCAAAAGATAGCCTGCACCTTTTGATCTAAGTAAGCGTGGAGGATCATACTGGTACAGAAGTTCACTCAGATACTGTGGTGCGAGACCGTTAAGTGCTTTATACGTCAGTAGTAGTATTTTATAATCAATGCGATATTTAATTGGGAGCCAGTGTAGACTGATTAAAACAGAGGTGATGTGGTCATATTTCCTAGATCTAGTGAGGACTCTTGCTGCTGCATTCTGAACTAACTGAAGCTTATTTATGCACTTACTCACACAACCAGACAGTAAAGAGTTACAGTAGTCTAATCTAGATGTAACAAAAGCATAAACAAGTTTTTCTGCATCCTGTAACGACATCATATTTCTAATTTTAGTAATAAACACTGATTGTTGATGTCAGGGTGCATGAGTCTGAGTTTTGCCATGGTTCAAAGCTTTTATTTGCGCATGGTGTGCATAGGACTATTTCACAATTAAGTGCTGTAGTACCAGTGGTAAAATCTAAGTATATTAGTAATGTATACTTTTTATAAGAGATTAAATATTGAGTGATATTAATTACACTAGCTCATGATGGATTTGACATAACAAACGCATAATCAACCACATCTGACCATACCTTCATTTGGCTTTTCTTGCTATAAAAGCTGTGCTTAATAAACACTAACATCTAATTATAATAACCAAAGAAAAACTAATTTTAAAAAGTCAAGTTTCAAGAGCACAACTACAGCAAACTCTCAATCTCAATTAGAACTTTTGTACACATATGACAGAAATAAAGTCACACTGGTTAGAAATAAGTGAAGCTGGTAATGCTTTGGGGGTTGTTTAATCATCCTCTGCTGAGATCATGAGAGGTTTAACGTGTTTTCTTTTTAGCTGATTTCATCTGTGGCTTTGGGTATAAATTGTGTTTCTCTGCACTTGTTTCTTGTTCTTTCAGTGATTCGGCTTGTTTAGTTTAGTGCTAGTTAATTTATTTATAGATTATGAAGTAAATTACTTCATAATCTCATTAATGTCATCACTGCTTCAGTGATAATTTAACACTGTAGTGTGGACACATCTAAGTGCTCTTTTACAAATTAGTATTTTGCTGTAGGATTAAAAGGATTAAATGTATGAAATGAAGCATGGTGGTCTAGTGGTTAGGATGCGGTGCTCTCACCGCTGTGGCCCGGGTTTGATTCCCGGTCAGGGAACCTACCCCAGCCATTAGGGTTGCACAAGCCAGTGCACTCTTAGTGCCGGTCCCAAACCCGGATAAATTGGGAGGGTTGCGTTAGGAAGGGCATCCAACAACAACAACAAAAAAAAAAAAATGCTAATCATGAATATGGATGATCCGCTGTGGCGACCCCTAATGGGAGAAGCTGTACATGCAAAAAAAAAAAATAGATTACTGTCAACTCTGCTGCTAGTGCCGTATATTTCGGACTATAAGCCACTACTTTTTTCCCACGTTTAGAACCCCGTGTCTTAAACAGAAAAACGGCTAATTTATGGATTTTTCCTGGTATTTTCCCGGATTCACAAACTTCTAGCCAAAAAAACTGAGCGACATAACATTAGACAAAAGCAACAAAATGACACCCCGTTTTTATGTTTCATGTTATTAAATTGGAAAATACATTTCTAAATAACAAATCTTGTATAAAAACATAATAGAAAGAGTATGTAAAGATATAATAAGGTTTTATTTAGTGTATTTTCCTTGGAGATGAGACGACTAACGAAAGTGCCGGGGGGTGTGTGTGTGTGTGTGTGTGTGGAGGGGGATAGAGGCGATAAGCGGAGGCGGAGGGAAAACTCGTTTTTTACTATCACTCCTTTAAAGCTACGTATCCCTAAACTTTTACATTTTTACTTTTTCTTCTTTGCTTATCTTAATTTTCGTCACAATCTTCACTTTCTGACTTTGTTTCGCCATTTAGCAGCGGCATCTCGAGCTCGTACCTCAATTTTTTGCTCACGTAACAAAGCAAAAAAATCGACAGAGTGACCGCTCGTACCTCGGAAAACTCGTACATTAATGCACTCGTAGGTCAAGGTACCACTGTAGTTGTGAAAGGATTAAACAGACTCCACCTTTTTTTCCAAGTTTCCTATTTAATACCACACAGGCTCCACCATATTGCAACTTCTATAATCATCTAATTTCCACATTAATCATCACACAGGCTCCACCATCTGAAAAGATTCACATTCATCCTCACACTGTCATGCAAGATCATCTATCAATTTAATTCTGTTTTATTTGTATATAGAATACACAGATTAAATGTCCATGTTACAAGAAAAACTGAACTGAACTCATATTAAACAAACTTCATTGTCCCACAAGCCCAACCCTTTTCTTATATATACTTATATAAATATAAGTTTCATCATCACACCCACTTTACCATCACACAAGCTCTAAGTTCATGAGGGCTTTATTATCAAGGGTCCAACCAACTTCTACCCTGATACAGGTTAATCATCACACAGGTTAATTGTCCCTGTTAAAAAGACTCCACCATCATCCAAGTATCAAATTAATTTTTACACAGACTCCGCTATATTATAGCTTCCATACATTTCCAGGCTCCACACTGATCATCACATAGGTTCTTTCCTTTTATGAGTTTTACCATCATCCAGGATCCACCATTTTTAATAACTACTAAAAGGCTCTCAATGTACAATTAATGCATTGAGTTAAACTATAACACTTGTTCAGTTAACCTAATTTCAATGGCTAACTTTGTTAAATAACAAGTAAATGTATCTCAACAAATGTACAAATACCCTATTTTTGATTAGTAGCCAAAAGAACAGCTGAAAGTACTATACAAAATAGTTTTTAAAGGGATAGGTGAAAAACGTGGTTTTCACTGTAAGCTTTTCTTTTCTCTCGTTTTGGTGAACATTCTCAATAGCGTGCTATGTCCTACTATGGTGAGCAGCAGAAAATAGCGCCCTCTCCTGGTTGGAAAATTAACATCCTAATATGAAAACAGTCTTCTAATTTTTCAGCGATCAGACTGACGTGCACCTTGTGTACTATGGCTGCTCTACATTTATCAATACATAATCTCATCCATCATCCTGGCTTTACAAGATCCAATCTTATAAGATCCAATAAAACATATATCCCACCATCTTAACATGTTAAGTTCCATCATCACATAAGCTCCACCCTCTTCCAAAATTCACCATCACACAACTTTCAGCCTATTTCAATAACATAGGCTTCACCATCAGCCAGACCCCACATTCATCATTACACAGGTTTTGCCATGCGCTACTTTTAAGTTTCTAGTCATCATTGTTAGCCCCATTCTTTTACTTCTAAGGTTTTCATAAAATGTCTACACTGACACAGGTTTAATCATCACATGGGCTTCCCAATTAAGTAGCCTCCACCATCAACCAAGCTTTCCATTCATCATCACACAGGTTCTACTATCTTAAAAGTTCTGTTTTAAATTCAAGTCATTTATATTGATCTGAATTTGATTGAACTGTTAAACAGATCACACCGTCTTAAAATATCCACCAATACCTAAGCTCCACATTCATATAAGATCTACTATCAAGAAAGCTCTTTTTCTACACAGGCTTCATTATTATCCAGTTTCACCAGTCATCACGTGGGTAATACCATCCTAAAAAAAAATTCACATTTGTTGTCACATCATTTTTCAATTTCCACCCTTACACAGCCTTTACCATCACACAAGTTATAAAGCTCCAAGTTCAGCACAAACTCTATCATCACCCAGAATTTTTCATAAAGTTATACCATTAGACTCTATCAGCTTACAACTTCCATAATCATCCAGGCTCCACCCTTTTATATCTTCTGCCAGCTTGTGAGCTTCACTCTCACAGGTTACCTTTTTTCCCCCACCAATCATTACCACTTCCACCATCATCTATCATCCATCATCACTCACGCTCTACACTCATTTAGATACCACCACCAAGAGGCCATCTTATAGCTTCTATCTTGAGGCAAGCTTTATCATCGCTTTATCATCTTTTATATTAAACAGATTTCATTGTCACACAGGCTCCACTTTTTTATTGCATCCACTATCACAGGTTTCTCTTACAAGATCCCTACTTACATAGGCACCACTATTACTCAAGCTTCATCTTCACAGTCTTCACCCTCAGAAGACACAATCAACTATGCTCTACATTCATTGTCACAAAGGCTCTACCATTTTATAACATTCCACATCACACAGGCTCCACAAACACTCTCTACCATCACACAAGCTCAAGCATTATGCAAAGTCTTCTATGATCATCACACAAGCTTCACTCTCAGCATGTTACTTTACAGGTTAAAAATAAGATCTATATTATGCAACTATTGAAGAAATATACATGTTCTTTGTTGTTATTATTACTATTATCATCATTATCATCATCATCCCTTTACCCTTATATATCGAATTGTTCAAAGTGACAATTTTCATCACACAGTCTCCACCATCTTACAAGATACTTTATAAATTCAAATTGCATCATTATTAACTTACAATTATCATAAAACAGGCATCACTATCACACAAGCTCTATCCTCATACATGTGCAATCACCATGGGTCCACATTCATCATCACATTAGCTCCCCCATTTTACAACTTCCACACTTGACACAGGCTTTGCCACACACAATCTACAATCTCCTCATACATTTGCCATCATCAGAAGTCCACATTCATCATCACAGAGGCTCCATCATGTTAGAACTTCTATAATCATACAGGTTCCTCTATTTTAAAATATACACCTACACACAGGCTTCAGATTTTTGCAAAATCCATTGTCATGAAAGTTCTGCCTCCACATAATATGCTCCACCATTATTTAGTTTCTCCAGACACTACAGAGGTCCCACAGGTTTACAATTTCTATTATCACCTACGCTTCACATTCATCATGACAGAGACTCCACAAGCTTACAACTTTCATAATCATCCAGTCTCCACCATCTTACAACTTCTGCCATCTTGTTAGCTTTACCTTCATACAGACTCCACCACCAAACAGGTTTAAATTTTTCAATTTCCCACTCAACACATTAGTCCTACACTGTAACAAATGTTTTAACAGTGAAAGAATGTAAAACAGTGAAAGGAAAACCCTGTAAATTATAAAACATGAAATTACTGTTTATTTAACTGTTAAATACTGTTAAATACTGTTAATGTAAATACTAAAGTATGTAAATACTAAATAAGTAATTAACAATACTTTTTGCATTATTGCTTTGTAAAACGCATTAGATGAAATCAACTAAATCAAAACAGTATGAGTAAACAACTCCAAAAACAGAATATATATATATATATATATATATATATATATATATATATATATATATATATATATAAAACTATATGAAAAAACTCCAGTCAATTTGCAATTCGAACATCACACCGACTTCACCATTATTGCCACCATCTTACAGGTTACACAATTTAGCAAAATTCACCACCTTGCATGTTCTACATTCATCAAAAGATCGAACTATCTTTAAAGTTTCACCACAAGTGCTGTTCTCATCACATCCAGGGTCCACAATATCAGAATCAGAATACTTTAGTCTCCTAGAGAAATTGTTGTATCACCAACTTACTTAATCATGCAAGCTCCACTGTAAAAAAATATATATATTTTATTGTGAAAATGCCACTCACAAAACTTAAGTTAACTCATTTTATTTGTATAAATTGATTGCACTTACATTGGCCAACTGCCATTTGCATCTCAGCAGAGGATAATTACACAACCCCCAAAACAGCATTACTATACATCCATCCATCCATCTTCTCCCGCTTATCCGATGCCGGGTCGCGGGGGCAGCAGTCTAAGCAAAGATGCCCAGACTTCCCTCTCCCTAGACACTTCTTCCAGCTCTTCCGGGGGGACACCAAGGCGTTCCCAGGCCAGCCGGGAGACATAGTCTCTCCAGCGTGTCCTAGGTCTTCCCCGGGGTCTCCTCCCATTGGGACGCGCCCAGAACACCTTCCCAGGAAGGCGTCCAGGAGGCATCCGGAACAGATGCCCGAGCCACCTCAGCTGACCCCTCTCGATGTGGAGGAGCAGCGGATCTACTCTGAGCTCCTCCCGAGTGACTGAGCTTCTCACCCTATCTCTAAGGGATCGCCCAGCCACCCTGCGGAGAAAGCACATTTTGGCCGCCTGTATCCAGGATCTTGTCCTTTCGGTCATGACCCAGAGCTCATGACCATAGGTGAGAGTAGGAACGTAGATTGACCGGTAAATCGAGAGTTTCGCCTTGCGGCTCAGCTCTTTCTTCACCACGACAGACCGGTACATCGACCGCATTACTGCAGAAGCTGCACCGATCCGTCTGTCAATCTCCCGTTCCACCCTTCCCTCACTCGTGAACAAAACCCCAAGATACTTAAACTCCTCCACTTGCGGCAGGAACTCCCCACCAACCTGAAGTGGGCAAGCCACCCTTTCCCGACTGAGGACCATGGCCTCGGATTTGGAGGTGCTGATTCTCATCCCAGCCGCTTCACACTCGGCTGCAAACCGTCCCAGTGCATGCTGAAGGTCTTGGTCTGATGAAGCCAACACGACAACATCATCTGCAAAGAGCAAAGACGAAATCGTGTCGTCACCAAACCAGATACCCTCCGACCCCTGGCTGCGCCTAGAAATTCTGTCCATAAAAATTATGAACAGAACCGGTGACAAGCATTACTAAACAGTGTGACTTTATTACTGTCATATGTCTGCAAAAGCTCTAATTGAGATTTTAGGTGTTGTACTTTAATTTGAAGTCACCATAATGGAGATCAGTGTTTACTGTAGTTGAGCTCTTAAACCTTGAATTTTTTTTTTTATTTTTTTTTTTTATGATTTTTTTGTTTGGTTGCTGTAATTAGTTGTGCTTAGTAAATACTTGCTTTTATAGCAAGAAAGGCAAATGGAAAGTATGAGTGTTATAGCATGGTTGTTTAAAATAAGAAATAAGCAAGTCTGATTTACTGACCTCATCAACAGTTATCTCTTATTAAAAGCACTATTACTAATATGTTTGAATTTCAACTGAAGTGCTACAGCAATTAAATAAAAAATGATCCTATGCACACCATGTACAATCAAAAGTTTAAATGCACAAAGACATCAACAATAATTGTTTGAGTCTCAACATCAGTGACAATCAAAAATGGAAAACAAAAACCAAATCAACTCTGAACATCACAAAAAAGTCCACTGAAAAGTCACATCAAACCAAACTATACCAAAATAAAAGCAAATAAAGAAAATAGAACATTTCCTTGATTCAATCATGCTGTAATGCATGCTGGGAGTTTTTTACTATTCTAGGATGCAGCATGCATTGCAGCATGAGAGTTTTTTTATAGTCAACATTGTTGAGTTTCATGTGCTGATTCTTGATGTGTCTGTAGCTCTATGGGTTTTGTGTATAAAATGTTTATAAAATTCTTTCTAATAGTAAAAGTTAGAAGTGAAAGTCCTAAAAGTTTTCTTGGCGAATCCTACTTCAATCATAAACAACATGAAATGATTTACAAATTACTCATAAAATCCAATTCTGTTTTGAAAACTTCTTTATCCTTATGCTTTCCTGCACTTCCTCATTCCACCACCACGTTTGTTTGTCTTCCTTTCTATTTTCAGATGTCACACCAAGTACTTTTCTAGCTGTCTCCCTTATCACTTCTGCAGTAGATGCTTAATCATCCAGCACCTCATTGCCACCACCGAGCCCTAGTCTGACCTCCTCCCTGAATCTCACACTATAGTCTTCCTCCTTCAGTTTCCACCATCTTATTCTTCTGTCAGTCTTCATACTCCTCCTTTTCTTCTTTACCTCCAAAACCATCCTACAGACCACCATCCGATGCTGTCTATCTACACTGTCCCCTGCCAACACCTTACATTCTCCAATCTCCTTCAGGTTGCATCTCCTACATAGAACATAGTCCACCTGTGTGCACCTTCCTCCACTCTTATACGTCACCCTATGATCCTCCATCTTCTTAAAATAAGTGTTCACCACTGCCATTTCCAGCTTTTTTTTATCAATATCTACTATTATCTGCCCTTCCAATTCTCTCTCCTTACGGCCATACCCACCCATCACCTCCTCATCTGTTCCCTTCACCTACATGCCCATTAAAGTCTGCCCCAATCACCAATTGTTCTAGGTACACCTTCTACTGCTTCATCTAACTCACTAAAAATTTTCGTTTTCCTCCATCTCACAGCCCACTTGTGGAGCATAGGAAATGATGACATTCATCATCACTCCTTCAACTTCCAGCTTCATGTTCATCACCCTATCAGAAACTCTCTTCACCTCCACTACACTCTTACTGTACTCTTCCTTCAGAATCACCCCTACACCATTTCTCTTTCCATCCACGCCATGATAGACCATTTTAAACCCACCTCCAATGTTCCTGGCCTTACTCCATTTCCACTTGGTCTCCTGAACACGCAACATACCTTACTACCACTAAGAGTGCACTGGCTTGTGCAACCATAATGGTTGGGTTTTTGGAATAAGGGCGTAACATAACAAAATGTGGAAAAGGTGATGCACTGTGAATACTTTCCGGATGTGCTGTATATGCTGGGCCATTGATGATAGAGCCTGTATGAGGTTAGAGCTTTTGTGATGGTGAAGTAGGTGTGAAATTAATAACTTTAAACGTTTGTAGCCTGGACAATGGTGAAGTCTGTGTGATAGAATTGCTTTTGTAAAGGTGAAAATTGTAAGGAGCGATGCCTGCTGGGCAATTAAGTTTGTTTAACAGGGAAGCTTGAGTGATGGTTAAGCCTGAGTCAGGGTGGAAGTTACAAAACGGTGGAGCCTGTGTGATGGTGTTTATAGAACTTTGACGATGGAGCCTGTTTGAGGAGCAAGCCATATGGGATGGTGGAGCCTGTATAAAGGTGTTGGCAAAAACTTTAAGATGGTAAAGCTTGTATAATGGTGGAGTCTCAATTATGGTAGGACATAATTGCTGGTAGAACTCTGTATAACAGGGAAGCTTGTGTGATGGAAAAGACTGCACCCGGGAGGAAGCTATAAGATGAGAAGCCTATGTGATAAATTCCAAATAAACCTTGCTTGATGTTGAAGCATGTGTGATTGTCCATCTTATACCACTTAGGACATGATGGAGCCTGTGTGTTGGGGAAAATGTTAAGACGGTGGAGGATATGCAATATTGATTTTTGTAAGATGGTGAAGCCTGTTTAATGTGGAACTTTTGTGTGGTGGAACTTTTAAGATATCCAGCTTGTATGATGGAAGAACTTATTTAATTGAGGAACCTGTTGAGGGCAAAGTCTGTGGTGCACCATTTGTGAGAGTGGAGTATGTATGTGGGTGGAAGCTTTAGGAGGAGGAACATTTGTATGATACAGTTTGTGTGTGGGTGGAGTGTCTGTGATGCTGGTGATCATAAACATTAAGAGATTTAAAAGTGAAGTTTGAAATAGAGCTTGTGTGATTGTGAAAGCTGGTGAAGCTTGTTTTAGGGTGATGCCTGTAAAATGGAAGAGCCTGTTTGAGTAAGGAGCCTGTGAAATGATGGAAAATTTAGAATGGCAGATCCTTGATATTCCTCTATTAGGTTATTACTCATGTGACATTAAAGCATTTGTGATGGTTAGAAGTATAAGATGGTAGAGCTTGTGTATTAGTGGAAATTTTAGAATAATGGGGTCTGTGATGTTGGATTATGTACAGTAAGATGGTTTGGTCTGCATGATGGTAGAATTCTAAAATTGTGGCATCTGGAGGATTATAAAAGTTGAAATATGGTGGAGTCTGAATGATGGTGGAGCCTTTTAATGAGGCAAGATAGAGGTGCCTATGTAATAATAAAGTGGAGCTTGGAAGATGTGGGGCAAGATGGTGGGGCACATGTAATAATGAATGGGCAAACTTAATAATACTAGAGCTTGTATGGTAGTGGAGTTTTTGTGGTAGAGAACCTTTTAAGGTGGAGGAACCTGTTTAAGGGAAAGACTTGTGTGATGGCAAAGTCTGCATAATGAAAGTTTTAAATTGTAATAATGGCAAGGTTTCTGTCATAAGGGATTTTGAAAGCTAAAAACGTGCATGATAGAACATTAAAAAAAATGTGGAGCTGGTGTGCTGGTAGATCTCTGTGATGACTATGATAATGCCGATGTGTGAGTAGAGCATCCATGCTGTTGAAGTCTGAATGAAAGTGGAGCTTGTTTGGTGGTAAAGCTTGAGTCATGCTTGGTGATTGAGCCTGTTTGAAGGTAGGTAATGATGAATGTAGTTGTTGATTGAATGCTAAGAGGTGTCTAGGCTTGATGTTCAGTAGTTATGCTATCTAAGAAAGATAGTGTGTCTAGGAGTTGAATAAACTTGAACCTTGTAGAGATCATAAGCATCATGAAGATGCAACCCCATCAGCAGAGGAACTTAAAAGTGATAATCCACTCTCAATCCAAACTAATCTTGCGTTTCCTCTTCGATTTGAGAGGCCAGCAGTGAAACAAAGAGTATATCACTTGAATTGGGGACTCCATTCACCAACCTTTAGATTACTGCTTTAGGGTAATTAAATAAAAATGTAAAAAAAAAAAGGCTGTCTTCATGTGAATCTCTGATTAAAAATTTAAGTTTGAATGTGTGGCAGTACCAACTCGTAATTTGTACCGGCTACGCCAACTGCGGCGTTACCAACTAATAATTTGTACCGACTACGCCAAATGTTGCGGTGCCAACTTGTAATTTGTACCGGCTCGCCAACTGCGGTGTTACCAACTAATAATTTGTACCGACTACGCCACCCGGGGGCTATTTTCGGGACTGCCCTCAACCTTAAGGCACACAGGTTCGTCACGACTGGGTCAGGTATCAGACCAGAGTTGAGTGAAATAACAAAAACTTTATTTAAAATTCACTACATCAAATAGTATAAACAGAAAAAAGACAAATGCTTCAGGGTGGGAGAAGGCCTGATGTCCTAAGCAGAGAGCACACAGGGTCCTAAGCAGAGAGAACACTCACACGTGCACACACGCACCACAGCATACCACACCTCACTGTGAACACTGCACTGCAATCAGGTAAAGAACCCACCACCACAAGATGCTAATCTGCTGCCACTGGCCACCCCACTCCTGAAGGCAAAAGAAAAGTAATTTAAAACACATAAATTAAAACAAGCATCGCATACAACAGCCTTGCTCTCGACACAGTCAACAGCCCAAAAACTGCTCGTTACTTGATCCTTACAGAGGCACATGAACAGAGGAAAAGCACTTCACAGATCGCCAAAGAAATTAGAAAGTAACTACACTTGATTCATAAAAAAACAAAAAACATTATACCACAAATTCAAACCAATAAAGAAATAGAAACCAAAAGAAATGGATTCCCATTAAAGTAGGGAAACCTAAACCCAATTAGGAAAATAAAAGAATAAAGCTAATGCAAAAATAAATGATTAAATCACAACACAAAGTATCAGGTAATAACTACCCTGTCACACGCCACTTCTAAATCAGTTACTCACACTACCATTGGAAATAAACACCATGCCCCCAGTCCAGCTGATCTTGCAGGTAGTTAAATGCTGCAATGAAAAACTGTTAGCATACGGGAGCAGCAAAATGTTAATCGGCTGGTGCCAAATGGAAGTAACACGGAGCTCCAGAGAACAGAAATGTAAACTAACAATGCCCAGCTGAACCCAGTGAAGCAGACAACGCAGAGCAAAGCAGGCAAAGCAGAGCACAGATGATGTAGCACGGAGCAGCTGCCGTCGGATAAAGCAGACAGTCAAGCCAACATCAAAGCGGTGTAAATTATGCACATAACGCAGGAAAGCCACGCAGCAAGCGAAAAGCCCACTACAGCAGCCCACTACAGCAGCCCACTGTAACGTCCCTTGCACATTAACCCGCACTTTAAATAGGGAACACACACTTTAATCAGCCGATTGTTAAAGCCCATATATCGTTAATAATGACGTCAGCGTCAACACATACCTGTACGACGACTCACGAGGCACAGATGCAGACGTTTAATAAACACGTCTTCCTAAACACTTAGCGGCTTCCCCACAAAGCGCCTCAGTCCACCCTTAAATGAAATAATTTCATAAAAACCCAGTGTGATAGACCATAATATTACAAAACATTCACTGCCAACAGCTCCTACCCTGCCACTATCCGCACGTAAACCCAGAAGTACGGCGGCTTGCTCGCAGACAAAGAGCAAACGCACCCACAACACGAACCGAAACGACTTTATAGGCAGGTAAATGAGCATAATCAGCCTCAGCTGACTAGATGACATCAGACCATTCTGCTACAAATGCTAAGGTGTGTTTAACCTAGCCATTAGGGAGGCACAAGCCAGTGCACTCTTAGTGCTGGTCCCAAGCCCAGATAAATGGGGAGGGTTGCGTTAGGAAGGGCATCCAGCGTAAAACATGTGCCAATTCGAATATGCGGATCGCAAATAAGAATTTTATACTGGATCGGTCGAGGGCCGGGTTAACAGCGACCGCCACAGGTATCGTTAGCCAACAGGGTACCGGTGGAAATTGGGCTACTGTTGGCCGAAGGAGGAGAAGAGGAGGAGGAAGACGTCTACAGAGACAGCAGGAAAAGGAGAAATGTAGGAGAGTGGAGGTTCGGGTTGGTACTTTAAATGTTGGTACTATGACTGGTAAAGGGAGAGAGATAGCTGATGTGATGGAGAGGTAGATATGATGTGTGTTCAGGAGACCAAGTGGAAAGGGAATTAAGCCAGGAATATTGGAGGTGGGTTTAAACAGTTCTATCATGGTGTGGATGGAAGGAGAAATGGTGTAGGGGTGATTCTGAAGGAAGAGTACAGTAAGAGTGTAGTGGAGGTGAAGAGAGTTTCTGATACGGTGATGAACATGAAGCTGGAAGTTGAAGGGATGATGATAAATGTCATCAGTGCCTATGCTCCACAAGTCAGCTGTGAGATGGAGGAGAAGGAAAGATTCTGGAGTGAATTAGATGAAGTTGTAGATGGTGAACCTAGGAAAGAACGATTGGTGATTGGGGCAGACTTTAATGGGCATGTAGGTGAAGGGAACAGAGGTGATGAGGAGGTGATGGGTAGGTATGGTTTTAAGAAGAGGAATGTAGAAGGGCAGATGGTGGTAGATTTTGCTAAAAGGATGGAAATGGCAGTGGTAAATACGTATTTTAAGAAGAAGGATGATCATACGGTGACCTATAAGAGTGGAGGAAGGTGCACAAAGGTGGACTATGTTCTATGCAGGAGATGCAACCTAAAAGAGATTAGAGACTGCAAGGTGTTGGCGGGGGACAATGTAGCTAGACAGCGTTGGATGGTGGTCTGTAGGATGATTTTGGAGGCAAAGAAGAAAAGGAGGAGAGTGAGGACTGAAAGAAGAATAAGATGATGGAAACTAAAGGAGGAAGAGTGTAGAGTGAGGTTCAGGGAAGGGGTCAGACAGGGGCTCGGAGGTGGTGAAGAGGTGTTTGATGATGAGGGTGGCAGCTAGAAAAGTACTTGGTGTGACATCTGGAAATAGAAAGGAAGACAAAGAGACGTGGAAGTGCAGGAGAGCATAAGGAGAAAGAGGTTGGCAAAACAGAAGTGGGATCGACAGAGTGATGAGAAAAGTAGGCAGGAGTACAAGGAGATGTGGCAGCAGGTAAAGAGGGAGAAAGCCAAGGAAAAGGAATATGAGGAGCTGTATGAGAGGTTGGACATTAAGGGAGGAGAAAAGGATTTGTACCGATTGGCCAGGCAGAGGAACCGAGCTGGGAAGGATGTGCTGCAAGTTAGAGCAGTAAAGGATGGAGATGGAAATGTGTTTACTAGTGAGGAGAGTGTGTTGAGAAGATGGAGGGAGTATTTTGAGCAGCTGATGAATGAGAAAAATCAAAGGGAAAGAAGGTTGGGTGATGTGGGGTTGGTGAAGCAGGACGTGGATAGAATTAGTAAGGAGGAAGTGAGGGCAGCGATTAAGAGGATGAAGAGTGGAAAGTCGGTTGGACCAGATGACATACCAGTAGAAGCGTGGAGATGTTTAGGAGAGATGGCAGTGGGGTTTTAAACCAGCTTGTTTAACAAGATTCTGGAAGATGAGAGGATGCCTGAGGAATGGAGGAGGAGTGCTCTGATACCAATCTTTAAGCACAAGGGAGATATGCAGACCTGCAGTAACTACAGGGTAACTTCAGGGTGAAGTTTGGACTGCATCATGGATCGGCCCTGAGCCCTTTCCTGTTTGCAGTGGTGATGGACAGGTTGACGGACGATGTCAGACAGGAGTCTCCCTGGACTCCCTGGAGTCTCCTGGACTATGATGTTTGCAGATGATATTGTGATTTGTGGTGAGAGTAGTGAGCAGGTTGAGAAGAGCCTTGAGAGTTGGAGATATGTGCTGGAGAGAAGGGGAATGAAAGTCAGTAGGAGTAAGACAGAGTACACGGGAGAAGAGGTGGAGAAGGTGGAGGAGTTCAGGTATCTGGGGTCAACAGTGCAAAGTAATTGAGAGTGTGTTAGAGAAGTAAAGAAAAGAGTGCAGGCAGGGTGGAGTGGGTGGAAAAGAGTGACAGGAGTGATTTGTGATAGTAGGGTATCTGCAAGAATGAAAGGGAAAGTTTATAGGACTGTGGTGAGACCTGTAATGTTCTATGGATTAGAGACAGTGGCATTGAGTAAAAGACAGGAGGCAAAGCTGGAGGTAGCAAGACTGAAGATGTTAAGGTTTTTGTTGGGAGTGACGAGGATGGACAAGATTAGAAATGAGTTTATTAGAGGGACAGCTCATGTAGGATGTTTTGGTGACAAGGTGAGGGAGGCAAGATTGAGATGGTTTGGACATGTGCAGAGGAGGGACATGAGTTATATTGGAAGAAGAATGCTGAGAATGGAGCCACCAGGAAGGAGGAAAAGAGAAAGGCCAAGGAGGAGGTTCATGGATGTGGTGAGATAAGACATGCAGGTAGTTGGTGTGAAAGAGGCAGATGTAGAGGACAGGGTGATATGGAGACAGATGATCCGCTGTGGGGACCCCTAATGGGAGCAGCCGAAAGAAGAAGAAGAAGCTAAGGTGTGTTTATCCTTATTTTTATTTTTTTAAAGTTCTTTGAATCCAGGCTGTCAGTTTGAAAGTTTTCACAGTAAGAACACATTGTGTCACACATTGCACAGTGGACCTCTTTGAACCTCATATGAACATTGGACCTCTTTGAGTGTTTCAAGGCTCTGGCATGAAGAAGCTGGTGTTGGATCTTTGATGATCTCAACTGTTGAGCTATTTTAAGAGTTGCTTAGTAGCTCCTGGTTCCATAACATCAGCTAATTGTATCAGACTGTAGAAAGGACATTACTCACAATGTTACATTTCGGTGCTCATGTTAAATCTCACTTTCCGGTGTTTTGTATTGTTTTTAAGAATTATAATCACACTCTTGATATCACCCAAATGATGATAGCTTTCCCTTTTTAGTCTGGTTCCTCTCAAGGTTTCTTCCTCATAACATCTAAGGGAGTTTTTCCTTGCCACAGTAGCCCTAGGCTTGCTCATAAGGGATAAATACACATCATTCACTTTGATTCTTAAATTCTGTAAAGCTGCTTTGAGACAATGTCCATTGTGAAAAGCCCTGTAGAAATAAACTTGACTTGAAAGTGTCAACTATGGGATACAGTATCTCACAAAAGTGAGTAAATCCTTCACATTTCAGAAACTATTTGTATACCTTCTCAAGGGATAATACTATAGAAATGAAACTTGAATATGTTGTAGTCAGTGTGCAGCTTGTATAGCAGTACATATTTACTGTCTTTTAATAATAACCTCAGTATACAGACATTATTGTCGAAATGGCTGAGTATACCCTCTAAGTGATAATAGCTTTGTCATTTAACCATGCATAGCCTTGCATGTCCTATTCATCATGTTCATGTTTTTGTCTGCTTGACCAGATCATACAAATTTGTGTATTTTGTATTAGAGCAGTTACAATTTGTTGCTTTGAGTACAATTCTCTCATACTGACCACTGGAGGTTCAACATGCATATCATTGTGAAGAATTTTCTGAGGATTTGAGCATTAAAATTGTTGCTGTCTACAAAAAAGGCTGTAAGAAGATCAGTATCACCCTAGAACTGAGTTACAGAACAGTGGCCAGGTTCATACAGAGGTTTTCCAAGATGGGTTTCAGTCAGAACAGGCCTCACAAGGTTTGATCAAAGAAGTTGAGTTCAGGTGTCAAAGATAGTTTAAAAAAACAGACGCATGAGTTTTGCCAGCATTGCTTTAGAGGTTGAAGAGCGAAAGGTCCGCTTGTCAGTGTTCAGACCATTCGCCGCACAATACATTGCTGAGGAAGCTGAAGTTGAAGGAGTGGCCAAATATATCTCCAGACCTGAACCCTATTGAGCACCTGTGGGCCATCCTCAAGCAGAGGGTGGATAAGCACCATTTATCAAACATCCAGCAGCTCTGTGATGTCATTATAGAGGAATGGAAGAAGATCCTAGAAACAATCTGTGCAGCTCTGGTGAATTCCATGACCAGGAGGATTAAGGCAGTGCTAGATAACAATGGTACTCACACAAAATATTAACACTTTGGACACAAAATAAGACAAACGATATTGGAGTCTATAGGATAAATGTCTCTGTGATGGTGGATTTCAGAAGAAAACTGTGCTTATGTCACCATATGGTCTGTTTAATAGAAAAAGCTTGTGTACCAGTAACATTAGCATCAAGGTGGAAGCTGTAAGATGGTAATTGCTATGTGATGATAAATATGGACCCAAGATTATAACATATAATTAAGAGTAGAGCTTGTGTGATGGTGGAACATAAATGAAAGTTTAAGCTTCTGGGGCTTATGTGTTGATGAGTGGGAAAATGAAAAACTAGAGAATCTGGATAATGGTGTAGTTTGTGTGGCGACAGAACTTGCTTGTGGAGCCTGTGTGTTGATGACTATTTAAAGATGGTGAAGTTGATGTAACAGTTGATTTTTAAAGGTGGTGGAACCTGTGACATGAAGGGAATGATGGAGCATATATGAGCCACAAATCAGGTTTCTTCTTACAAGTTCTGCCTCCCTGTCACAAAAGCTCAACCATTAACTGGGTTCCACATTGTCACAAAAGTTTTCCACATCACACGGGCTCCACCATCATTTCCAAATACTCTCTAAACTTATACTACCAAATAAAAAACATTAAGAACATTCAGCTGCATAATTTATTCATGCCACTGATTGCACTATGCATTATGCTGGGAGTTGTATACTATTCTGGCACATAGCATGCTTTGCTGCAGAAACGTTTGTTAATAATCACCATTGTTGAGTTTGAGCACAAAAAGTGTGCGTGTGCGCGTGTGTGCGTGTGTGCGTGTGTGCGTGTGTGTGTGTGTGTGTGTGTGTGTGTGAATAGTGCTGAACTTTTTAAAGTTTTGTGTATCAAAAATCCATCCTAAAGTCCTATAAGTTCTCTTGGAGAACTTCATGGAGTAAATTATTACTTTTACAAAAAATATAGAATTAATTAAAAATCTCTTATAAAATCAAAGATTAAACATTGTGATTTGAACGAAGATAATAAATTGCTAATAATAGTTAATCAAAACCATTAATTTTAATTTCTCTTGACTTTTTTTTTTGTCATAACAAACGTGCTTAAGAAACACAGTTGCAACAGCCATTAAAGAGTTACAGGTCACGAGCGTAACTAAAGCAACCACTGATCTCCAAAATGGTGAGGGCAAACAAATTAAACATTTTCAATCAAATATAAATTTCTGTTAAGTCTCAAAGGTTTTTTGTAAATATATGACAGAAATAAAGTCAAACTATAATATGTGAATCAGGTAATGTTTTTGGAGTTGTTTAATGTCCACTGTTTTAATTCAGTTGATTTTGACTAAGGCTGTGTCTGTATGTCACATAGTTTCATTTCTTGTTATTTCCCTCAGTGATTCTGCTTGTTACCAGCGGGTGTTCATCAGTGTCTGAATTCACTCATTTGTTTTCATTCACTCTGTCAAGTGGACTATACTAGTAAACTAATGTAGGGAATAGTGAATGAGGGTGTAGGGTGTGATTTTAGTAACAGTCTCTGAGTGTCAACTCTGAACGTTATTAATTCACAAAATACTGTATACTGTTTATACTTTCTCGAAAACAACAAAATGACTCAGAATGCTTGTTTTATAGGGGGTTTCAATGAAAAAGACATGCGTGCGGTCCTGTATTGCGTGTGGAATATGATGTGCAGGATGAACTACAGGCTGTATGCTTGTTTCTACTAACATGGAGTAGGCAATTGGGAATTCTCCAAGCTCATCAGTGAACAAGTCCTTATGTTCTGTAAAAAAAATTGTTCTCTATATTAGTGCATGCACGAAAACCTAACAGCGGTTGGAAACCTTGATCCACTAAGAAAAATAGGAGTGAGCATTTTTGACCTTTTAGACTACACAGCAGTTTTCCCCCTCCATAGGCTGCAAGGTTGGGTGTACTTCCTTCCTTTACTGGTTGTTTGTCTGCAGCATGTTGTTTGTAATATTAAGTTACATTTTGCCCTAGTGTCACTTTCACCCGAATTGGAGTATTGTTTATGTGTAGAGTGGCAAATCCCTCCTCCTGCTCAGCCACGGAAGAGTTAACAGTGTTGACCTATTTATCGAGTTCAATGCCGTCAACAATCACATGCAGCTAGTGTTGGTTTAAGGCGGTGGGTGTCTAAAGTGGTGGGCTGTCAGGGCCTGAAAGGCCTTCTCTGCTGGCCTAAACACTATCAGAAGCACTGACCTAAATTTACAACCTGATTTCTAATATTTGTTCCATGAAATTGTATGAATGTATTCCGAACAGTTTATTCTCTTCATTCCGTAGCGTTTCTCTTGACTGCACTGCTTCCAGTAAGTGTATGTGGATGTTAGATTTTTTTGTCCAATCAGATTTCAGCCTCTATGTGCTGCCATGTCAATCCAATCTGCCCAGAGCCTTCAGATTCAGTAGTGATGGCTGATATATCTTAGACTATATTATCAATAAGTCTGTTTCTTTAACCAATCAGATTTCGAATTCACATCACAGGGCCAGATAGCTAGCCCAGAATAGCGTCAGCATTTCTCTATCCTCTGATTGGTTGGTCAGAGGGAAACTGTTACAGCAAAGTTTGACTAGCAAAAGACGTATGTAGCGCTCTGCACACATTAATATATCAGAGTTAGACTTTTTTATGCCCACAATAGCTGACCAAGGAAGAGAAAATTATTTGGTCTCAGACATTCTTAAAAATCCATTTTCAAGAAAAGCTAGACATTGTGAGGAGAGTTCGGTCAACCCCGGACCTAACTAGCTTGTCTCAGCCCTGGAAAGGGTTTGTTCGCCACTTCCAGACCAGTGAATTTGAGGGTTACCACTGGCTTACAGCCTCTGAGGAGCGTAGCAAATTATGGGTATGCATCTCTGGTAAGTAGTTTGTATTTTATTTAAATTTTTTATGGTTTTTTTTCATGTAGACAAATTTTGATTCTGAATTGCTGTAGGTGATATAGGTGGCACAGTTGCGGTTGTAGTGTAGAGGTTTGAAGCTTGCTTTAGTAAAATGGTATTTACCCTTCATATGTGAAATGCCTCTCTCTGTAATGCCAACTGTTGTTATATTGTGTTTTTGTATAGTATTGATGGTTTCTATAATTGTGACTTGGTAGTGGTGGTATTAAGAGGTGGATTAAGTCCCCACTGAGGGCCCAGGTACCTAATGCACAGCCCGCCACTGGTCTAAGGTTTTTTTTTTTTTTTAACAATACTGACGGCGTGATCTGCATTTCTTGAAATAGTTAATTGTATTGCAGTGGTGGCACAGCTGTCCAAAAGCCAGGCATTGTTCTTCATTTGCCACATGATTATTTCCACAGTTTTTGCAATTAGTTATAGTGGCGATGAGACATACAAAGACAATGACATCCTCAACAGTGGTGCCAAATGTGATTGGTAACGTCATTGCTAATTAAAATATATTGTAGTAAAAAGTTCCTTTTTCCTTATTTCTGCCTTGGTTTTCACACACAAATTTTCTTTTTTCCATGCAAAAAAAGCAAACGCTTTCTTACAAGCACATGTTAAGACATCAGACATCATTTTAAGCTCTTTGGGACCTATTCCAAATCCCACATTTGGACTTTTTGCACATATGACCAAATATATGCATATATTTTTGCACTGCTTCCCAAGTATTTTCACAGTATTTTAGTATATATGACTATATATTTTTGAGGGATTCCAGTTTGCAGCCTTTTTAGCCAAATTTACATGGTTGTGAACCACACATCTAGAAATTAACACAATCAAGGGGGAAAAAATTATTCCAGACAAACATAAATGATTTATGCCCGCTTACAAATCTACAGTTTACATTCAGCCATGTAGGAGCTAAATCATAAATCAACAAAGGCCTTCTCTGATGTAAAGAAAATCTAATGCTCTGTGCTGTGTGATCACAGGCTTACACCCTGTAAGACAATTAAATTCTATGGTCAATTACTCAGTTCGGATTGAATTATCAAAGCAAGTAGCCAGATTCTACACGGGAGTGTAATTTAATACTGTTATTTCTGAACTCCATTATATTATTGTCAGTTAATATGTTATTATTGTCAGTTAATGTGGAGTTGGTGAAGCAGGATGTAGATAGGATTAGTAAGGAGGAAGTGAGAGCAGCGATTAAGAGGATGAAGAATGGAAAGTCGGTTGGACCAGATGACATACCGGTAGAAGCGTTGAGATGTTTAGGAGAGATGGCAGTGGAGTTTTTAACCAGATTGTTTAACAGGATTCTGGAAGGGGAGAGGATGCCTGAGGAATGGAGAAGGAGTGTGCTGGTACCGATCTTTAAGCATAAGGGAGATGTGCAGACCTGCAGTAACTACAGGGGAATTAAGTTGATCAGTCACACCATGAAGTTATGGGAAAGAGTAGTGGAAGCCAGGTTGAGAGAAGAGGTGACCATCTGTGAGCAACAGTATGGTTTCATGCCAAGGAAGAGCACCACAGATGCCTTATTTGCTTTAAGGATGTTGATGGAGAAGTATAGAGAAGGACAGAAGGAGCTGCATTGTGTATTTGTGGATTTAGAGAAAGCGTACGACAGGGTGCCGAGAGAGGAGTTGTGGTATTGTATGAGGAAGTCAGGTGTGTCAGAGAAGTATGTGAGGGTGGTGCAGGACATGTATGAGGACAGTGTGACGGCAGTAAAGTGTGCAGTAGGTACGACAGACTGGTTCAGGGTGAAGGTTGGACTGCATCAAGGATCGGCCCTGAGCCCTTTCCTGTTTGCAGTGGTGATGGACAGGTTGACGGATGAGGTCAGACAGGAGTCTCCCTGGACTATGATGTTTGCAGATGATATTGTGATTTGTGGTGAGAGTAGAGAGCAGGTTGAGAAGAGCCTGGAGAGGTGGAGATATGCGCTGGAGAGAAGGGGAATGAAAGTCAGTAGGAGTAAGACAGAGTACATGTGTGTGAATGAGAGGAAGGGCAGTGGAGTGATGCGGTTGCAGGGAGAAGAGGTGGAGAAGGTGGAGGAGTTCAGGTACCTGGGGTCAACAGTGCAAAGTAATGGAGAGTGTGTTAGGGAAGTAAAGAAAAGAGTGCAGGCAGGGTGGAGTGGGTGGAGAAGAGTGACAGGAGTGATTTGTGATAGAAGAGTATCTGCAAGAATGAAAGGGAAAGTTTATAGGACTGTGGTGAGACCTGCGATGTTGTATGGATTAGAGACAGTGGCATTGAGTAAAAGACAGGAGGTGGAGCTGGAGGTAGCAGAGCTGAAGATGTTAAGGTTTTCATTGGGAGTGACGAGGATGGACAAGATTAGAAATGAGTTTATTAGAGGGACAGCACATGTAGGATGTTTTGGTGACAAGGTGAGGGAGGCGAGATTGAGATGGTTTGGACATGTGCAGAGAAGGGACATGAATTATATTGGTAGAAAAATGCTGAAGATGGAGCCACCAGGTAGGAGGAAAAGAGGAAGGCCAAGGAGGAGGTTCATGGATGTGGTGAGGGAAGACATGCAGGTAGTTGGTGTAAAAGAGGCAGATATAGAGGACAGGGTGGTATGGAGACGGATGATCCGCTGTGGCGACCCCTAATGGGAGCAGCCGAAAGAAGAAGAAGAAGATTATATTATTGTCAGTTCAAGTATTAAAAAAAAAGATCTTAACACTATGTGTATTCTGGGTGGTGGAGTAGACAAAAAGTTAGGGTTACAAATCAACACACAAACACAAACGTTTGGTAGGTAGCATACATTACATCAATTATAAATTATTTTGTACCCATAAATTTGTTATAATTAAAACCAAAGTAGGCATTTCCACAGTTCTGTTACTGCATATTATCTACAGGACATTAATATTAACTAATATAAATTAAAGTAAATACAATTATTGTACTACAAAGTAACTGTAATGTATTGACAATCACAGAATAAATCATAATTAAATGTCAGCTAAGATGTTCCATGTGTCTCCTAACTCCATTTAATGTGCTATCCTGCTAACAATGATTTATGGAAGTATACCAACACGTATAATATTGTCTGGCCCACATATTACATTGACAATATAAGACTTAGCTTTACAGCCTTCTGTTTACAAAATATGGCCTGGAATGCTATTTGGAACTAGCTAGTAAATTGTGTAATAGTAAACAAGTGAATAGAATGTGTGCTTTGTGAGCCTCAATTTGCACGCATTGAGAGGTATTGATGCCAAAGTTTGTGCTAGACTTTATCCTTGATAGTGAACCGAACTGCATTTTGGGGCTTTCTTGATAATTCATACTGTATAAAAGGCCAACTTCCAAATGAAATTATTTTAACTGAAAAAAATTAATAAATAAATAACTGCATGATGTGTGATCTTAAACACTTAATGAATAAAAGTTGTGAGTTTTGCCTTGGCTCAATCCCAACTATTTTTAATGAATAATAGACATAAATGAGAGAATTCTTGCCTCTTCCCTTCAACATACAGCACTTTTACTTTTTAAAGAACTACTCATTCAACCATTTTAAATATATCAAAGCCATATCTGAGTTGAACTTTGGACAGGTATTATTAGCATAATATTTCTTACACATATTGCACATCCTTTTAATTGGAATCCAAAATATAATATGGCTTAGTAATAAGGTCAGAAAAATGTAATTTTACTGTAGGTTGCTTCACAATTAAAATTCCTTTTTTTTTATTTATTTATTTATTTATTTTTTTTAAACTTACCGCTTGAGCCCAGATAGGTTAAACTCTACTTAATGTTAATTTCTCCAGTACAGCAATGATGTTCCCGAGTGTTTGACCCAGGGGCATGTTTAATTATCCAAAATTGTCCAATTGTTTATCTCCGATTATTAGCTCTATTATTAACCATTTCAATCCATATTTAATGCAATGGTTTTCTTTACCTCTACAGATCATGGCTCAAGGAGGACAACTAACTCATTTTACATAAACAAATGGAATGTTAAAGCTTTCTTTAAATGTACATTTTTTTTTACTATTTTACATTTTGAAATTCTTTATTATAGGGTTATGCTGATAAATAAACATGAGAAAACCTCTTCTGTTCAGGGTCAAATTGGCCTGTGGACTTAGATTTTACACAAATGAGTCATGAGGATTTGAATTGAAAGTAAACTTTATTTATGCACTGTTTTTTGTCCAGAAATAAAACAAATAACAAAACAACAAAAAGAGAGATTAGCAATTTGTGTGTTTATGTGCATCTTTGAGTCCTTACAGTACACAAGTAACTTGTAAACACTGCAATGTTGGGAACCAGAAATGAATAGGTGGAAATGAACAAGGTGCAACCCAGCCATTAGGGTTGCACAAGCCAGTTTCCTAAGTGCTGGTCCCAAACCTGAATAAATGTGGAGGGTTGCGTTAGGTAGGGCGTCCAACGTAAAACTTGTGCCAAATCAAATATGCGGATCACAAATCAGAATTGGTTTGAAAGAGGCAGATTTAGAGGACATGGGGGTATTGAGACAGATGATCCGTGGTGGCAAGACGAAGAATGTGTGTGCATCTACACAGCACATGTCAGCATAGTGCTTTGTGCAAATTAATTTGGCACAATTCACACAGGTTACGCTCGTTTTGACATCATCAGATGGCTTGCAGACCTGGCACCTCTTTCCTCTTCTTTTTTCCCCAGCAGAAACCTAGAATGGAGAAGACTATGTCTTGGGATCAGCAAAAAGACCTAGTAATCAGAGACACACACACAAACACCTACCTAAAACACTGGTTGTACTAGGTGAAGTCCTCTGGAACTCCCTCATTGTCCACACAGCTGTCCTTGGCATGTGATGACTCCGTTGTATATGCAGAAACAAATATTTGACACTTCTGACCCCTTTTAGCTTCCACTTATTCCACTTCCACAGGCAAATATAATAAATGAATCATTTTCATTTTGTATGCTGATTACACTAATTAAAGCCAGGCAGAAGACGTTACATACCGATAAAGATACATGTAACTTTGTTTTTTTTATTCTAACACGACAACATAACAGGAGGGTTAAGTGTACATCATTTCAGCCATGTGTGACATATTTTTAGGTATGTACAGGTAATACTCCATGTAGCCAGACAGATCTTCTATAGTGATGTCATCCACATAAGCACGTGCCTGTTCGGAGCAAGAGCGTGTTGAGCTCGATGCTGATGATCTAGGCAGCTTCCTTTCACACTCTGAAATGACATCGCGCAGGCCAGTGAATGAGTAGACCTCCATACCTTCCCAGTTGGTGCACTGGCACACGCTATGCTCTTGGAGCTGGCACAGGGATTTAAAGTCAGCTGCTGTAGGTTTAGCATCCTCTAAACAAGTGTTGGTCCTTTTGTCCTTTTCCTCTGAGCTACTCTCATTCCCTAAGGGTGGCACTTTGTTCAGAGGGGAAATCTTGCTATCCAAAGTAATACTGGAGTCATAACATGTGGAGCCAAAGGTAGGCGAATGGGCACCAGAGGACAAAAGCTCTTTCTTCGCTGGAACAAGAAGGGAGGTGCTGGTGTCCTCCAGCTCTGTGGGACTCTTGTGTTTCAACTGCATTGTAGACCTACAGTAGGTAAATATGGGTGGGTGCAGAATGGGAGACTTGGACCGTCTCCGTCTCTGGGTTCTCGATAAGCCCCTGGAGGACTTTCGGCTGCATCTGTATTTGGGGGTGAAAAATAATCAAATGAATGTGATGCTCAGTAAAACACAACTGAGTTAAACTGTATGTCACAAGTCATTTTGATATGTATAAACTATTTTAACAAAGTACAACAGACAGAAGCATCAATTTACTAACTTATTAATCAAAAATCAAACCTAGAATTTTGGAAAGTTTGTTTGGAGAGCCAAAAAAGCAAACACTGAGCACATGGCATTATGCAAATAGTTAGAGAGACAGACAGACACAGCTGTATGTAAAAACTGGGAAAAGAAAAAAAGAAAAAGACAGCAAGTATCTTACCCATGCCAGTTGTCTTTAGGAGAAATAATTTTGGGTTTTGTTCCCTCTGTGCTGACTCGGGTTCCGGCTCTTGATGCCAAAGACTCACTCACATGTGCTGCAGCCACAGAACTAAAAAAGGTTACCAACACACACACACACACACACACACACACACACACACACACACACACACAAACACACACACACACACACAAATAAATAAATCTTTTCCACCACCATTTCTCCAAATCAAACAGTAAAGCCACAATTTTTCAATCTTTTTTTTTTTTAGTCTATTATTATTGCTTTTTGAAAAACATTCGTTTATCTTGCCAACATTTAGATTGCTGGTTTTGGCACAGTTCTGTTAAACTCTACCATGTCTGACCTCCTCTCATTTTGGTTAAGCTGAGTCTGAATTTTTATTCTCTATAAAATGCATAGTCTCTGCTTATTAAATTATTACTTAGACATTCAGTGTATAAATGCATTGTAGCCATTGGTGCTGAAAGACCTGCCCAGTGGTTTATTATAGACCTTTTTACCATGATTCCACCTACAATACATTTTCAACAAAAGTGACTAATAAAATACCTTTCAGCATCAACACGCAGCTTTTTGAAGGCAGTCTGTAGTGTTTCGTCCTCACACTCTTTCTCTCGTGTCTTTACAGTGTCCATGGTGGTGCCTTGCAGGGCCTCAGAACTGGGGAACAAAATAACAGCTACATTTACTGGCTGGTAAAGATTTATATCGATCACAGGTCTCCCTACTTCTGAAGAAACTTTAAAGCTGCGTAGAATTTTTTCCGGCAAACACAGAAACAGACATTTGCTTTCCAATACAATGATTTGTTAATCATTTCACTCGCAGTGCACCCAAGTTCACATCCTGAATTACAACAACACACAATTCAGGATCCTGCCTGCTTTATTATTTGATTCTTGACCAGAGTGACATGATTGACTTTTTATCAGATTACAATATCTGGTACTAATGTGTGATATTTTAACCCATCAAATTAAACAACATTTCAACCTGCAGCAATGCATAATGTGGCATTGGTTAAAATTCTAACATGAAAAGGTTCCAACAACCAAAGTGTAAAAGCAAAAATATCATTAATTTAACAAATATTAATCATGCTCTGTGTAGAAGAAGGATCCGGTCACTGAATTTACCAGCCTGCAGTCCAGATTTTTCACCCATAGAAAACATTTGGCGCATCATAAAGAGGAAGATGCGACAAAGATCTAAGACAGTTGAGCAACTAGAAGCCTGTATTAGACAAGAATGGGACAACATTCCTATTCCTAAACCTGAGCAACTTGTCTCCTCAGTCCCCAGACGTTTGCAGACTGTTATAAAAAGAAGAGGGGATGCCACACAGTGGTAAACATGGCCTTGTCCCAACTTTTTTGAGATGTAATGAAATTTAAAATCAACTTATTTTTCCCTTAAAATGAAACATTTTCTCAGTTTAAACATGATATGTCATCTATGTTGTATTCTGAATAAAATATTGAAATTTGAAACTTCCACATCATTGGATTCTGTTTTTATTCACAATTTGTACAATGTCCCAACTTTTTTGGAATCGGGTTTGTATAATAAACCAACATAATATTTTTACATTTTTAACCTTTTTTGGGGGGTAGAATTTATTTTGGCATGGAAAAGAAATGGCCAAATAGATTAGTTGTTCCTGAACAATTTTCTTGATAGCATCAAGACAATTGTTCAGGAACAACTAATCTATTTGGCGTAAGTCAAAATCACTTCAGTTTGTTTGTTTGTTTATTAAGTTTTAACGCCATGTTAGCATCAAGGCTATATACATGGCCGACACAGCCATCAAATCCAGAACATTTAAATTACTATATAAAACATTTCAGATTTACATGAGACAAAAATCTCAAAACTCATTTAGGTGATGTTTTTTTATACTCAAAGAAACCCGAGATAAAAGACATAAAGGAGGAGCTTCATCCATCAGTAGAAACCCATGTGTAAGTTCTGAGTGGCCGAGTGGGCACTTAGTGTGGACAACTTGGTCATACCTCCATTAAAAACTATAATGGACACCGTTTAGTACTTCAGCGATCACAACTCTACCATACGCATGTCTAACCATAATGTGCAATTTGGCTAGTTTATCCTAAGTACAGTAGATTTGCCTTTACCCCACTACAAAAGTGGCCACACACACGCAACCAGGTTTCTTTATTTCCCTAAACCCTTACATTTGTTTTCCTGCACGACTTTTATTAGTTGCTGTCTTTTTTGATTAGGAACCAATAATTGCTTACACTTGGCTGGTTACTACATGTTTGGAAGTGTTAAAAGCCTTGTATGCATACAGACAGACAGACAGACAGACAGACAGACCATACTGCCGATTCACAGACATACAACAAAGTATAAGCAACAAGATGTATACAAATATTAAGGGTAGGTTGAAGTAAAAGATCACAATAAGCAAGACGGTAGGATTATTAATTAAATAAAACTTATTGTGTACTGTTTAGAATAGTGCAGTCAGGTGGAAATTAAATGCATTAACGAGGTGAAACGTTGCATAATAATATACAATGATAATATTTCGATCTCCATGATTGTATATACAGATGGGAAATTAACTATACATAAGGTGCACCAGCAAGTTGTAAAATGTATTTATTATAAAGAGAAAATGAAAGTAAATTATTTTTTCAGTACCATCAGGTGAACAACCCAAGAGACTGTAGATTAAATGTAGATTCCAAAAGCGACTTCAATCTGCTGGGCACAGACCTGAACACCAGGCATGTGGCTGGTATATATTAGGTTACGATTTAACGAGTTATTTTTAGGTAGGAACAGTTTGAAAGTCACATCTTTCATATTTTACATAAGCCATCGATGTGTCTTACATTTTCTAACAAGTAGATTCGGGAACATGCTAGCATAGCTAGTTAGCCAATGTTCACACCAGTCAGATACTCGGGAGTTTATCCAAATTCATCTGTATAAAAATATGATACTCACATTTCATGGACTTCACCCTTGATAATTCAACCGCAGCCTTCGGTGTTATCAATGCAAAAATAATTACAAAAAAATATTTTGCAGCTAATGCTAACTAGCAAAATAGCTCATAGTTTTAGAGATTATTGTATCCAATCAGCTGTCAACAATGCAATCGTAAATGTTACCAGAAACGGGTATATAATAAACAACATGTTTATCCGCATCTATTTGCTAAACTTCGAAGAAACACAGCATCAGTTTCTAGATTGTTCTCCAAACCTCTCGTTTACACACGAACTACACGGCGTGACTCTGCAAGAGCGCACAAAGGTCTGACGTAAAACCCACATCTCAAGAATACGTCACTGATATTTTTTATATGGCTGCCTGCTGTCAGTAGAGCATATGGATCTCCACCAGGAGGCGATATGGATTTCTTTCTTTCTACTTGTAGGTGGATAGCGTTTATTTTAGGCTGCGTTTACACTTGGCATTAACAATGTGATGCAATAGGAGAGGTATATCGGTAGGAGAATGCTGAGCATGGAGCCGCCAGAAAGGAGGTAAAGAGGAAGGTCAAGGAGGAGGTTTATGTTTGTGGTGAGGGAAGACATGCAGGTAGTTGGTTTGAAAGTGGTAGATGTAGAGGTGTGGAGAAGGATGATCCACTGTGGCGACCCCTAATGGGGGAAGCCGAAAGAAGAAGAAGTTCATTTCGTTCTTTATATTAGAAATAATATAAAATGTTAAATTTTTAATAAGCAGATCCACCAACACATACATACATACATACACGAACTTTGACCATTAGTCCAACAACTGAGTCACTTACCTCTCATAGCTTCTGGTCCGTATCGTTAGTTCTTTTGCCATGTAACTCCCATAATTATTGTAACAATAATGGCAAGATTGATATATTTCACTGTGTAGCGTATATAGGAGTCATCTGATAAAATAACGAACGACTTGGACCGGAGGACTCATGAGATGATCATAACCCACGGAGACTTTGCGATGCTTTGCTCATGCGCGTCAAGTAGAAAATTTACGAAAAGTAAAAACCACAAACATCCGCCATCAACCACCAACTTCTTCCCTGTTTCATGGAGTGTGTATATAAAACGTTCTTAATGCCAATCAGAAATAGATTTAGTTTACCGGGTTAATGACGTGATCACGCTGCACGCACGTTCGTTACTTGGCAACATAGTCGCGCACACAGTCTGTCAAAACTACAGTTTTGGAGAACAGTTCAGAGAGTGATGCTGCGTTTGTTCAAAGTTTAGCAAAAAGATTGTGCGGAGAAACCTTTTGTTTATTATATACCAGTTTCTGGTAGCATTTATCATTATATTGATGACAAACTAATTGAATACAGTAATCTCATTAGCTGCTAAAATATATTTGTAAATATTTTAGCGTTGATAACAGCGAAGACTGCGGTTAAGTTATCAAGACCAGAGTTCTTAAAATGTGAGTATTATGTGTTTCCACAAATTAAACCGCGTGTTTTCTAATTTACTTATTAGAAAATGTTAGACACGTCGGTGGCTGATGTAAAATGTGAAAGATAAGACTTTCAAAATGGTCCTACCTAAAGAATAACTCGTTAAATCGTAACCCAATATATTCCAGCCACATGCCTGGGTGTTCAGGTCTGTGCCCAGTAGATTGACATAGCTGCCTAGATTTAAGATTTGATTAGTTGAGATTTGATATCTACATTTAATGTACAGTCTCTTAGATTGTTCACCTTGATGACAATGAAATGATCATGTTCTTTAATTTAGCGATTTTTTAATTAAATATTACAACCTGCTGGTTTACAGCCTTTGCTATGACACTTTTTGAGCACAGGTGCATCCTGTTTCCACTGATCCTGAACAATTTTCTTATAAGCATTTTGGTTTCATTCATATCCATTCATATCGCCCCCTAGTGGATCTTACTAAGCTCTACTGACTGCAGGCAGCCCTACAAAAGTATCAGTGACGTATTCTTGTTGTGACGAATCTGTGTGTGTTCTACGTCAGACCTTTGTGCGCTCTTGCAGAGTCACGCCGTGTAGTTCGTGTGTAAACAAGAGGTTTGGAAAACATTCTAGAAACTGATGCTGCGTTTGTTCAAAGTTTAGCAAATAGATTTTGATGTTTATTATATACCCGTTTCTGGTAAAATTTACGAATACATTGTTGACAGCTGATTGGATACAATAATCTCTAAGACTATGAGCTAGTTTGCTAGTTAGCATTAGCTGCAAAATATATATATTTTTGTAATTATTTTTGCATTGATAACACCGAAGGCTGCGGTTGAATTATCAAGGGCGGAGTCCATGAAATGTGAGTATCATATTTTTCTACAAATAAATTTGGATAAACTCCTGAATATCTGACTGGTGTGAACATTGGCTAACTAGCTATGCTAGCATGTTTCCGAATTTACTTGTTAGAAAATGTAAGACACATCGATGGCTTATGTAATATATGAAAGATGTGACTTTCAAACTGTAACTCGTTAAATCGTAACCTAATATATACCAGCCACATGCTTGGTGTTCAGGTCTGTGCCCAGCAGATTGAAGTCGCTTTTGGAATCTACATTTAATCTACAGTCTCTTGGGTTGTTCACCTGATGGTACTGAAAAAATAATTTACTTTCATTTTCTTTTTATAATAAATACATTTTACAACTTGCTGGTGCACCTTATGTATAGTTAATTTCCCATTTGTATATACAATCATGTAGATCGAAACATTATAATTGTATATTATTAGTATATTATTATGCAACGTTTCACCTCGTTAATGCATTTTAATTTCCACCTGACTGCACTATTCTAAACAGTACACAATAAGTTTTATATATTTATCTAATTAATAATCTTAGTCTCTCTTATTGTGATCTTTTACCTACCCTTAATATTCTAATATATCTTGTTGCTTATACTTCGTTGTATGTCTGTGAACCAGCATTACTATTTACATACAAATGTACTGTACTCAGGATGAACCAGCCAAATTGAACATTATGTTTAAATATGCGTATGGTAGAGTTGTGGTGGCTGCAGTGATTTTGGTATGACAGTTAATGAGTGTGAAATACCACCTACTGACCTTTAGATAATTAATTCACTAATACATCATAAACACATGGCAGAAGGAATAAGACGTATATACAAATAGTAAATTGTATAAAATAAGCCCTAGTACTAAAAGGTGTATATTATAGTTTCTAATGGAGGTATGACTAATTGTCCACACTAAGTGCCGACTCGGCCACTCAGAACTTACACATGGATAGATTTCTACTGATGGGTGAAGCTCCTCCTTTATGTCTTTCATCTTAGGTTCCTTTAAGTATAAAACACATCTTGGATTGTAATTTTTACCATACGGCTAGACAACACTTTAATTCAAAAACATGGTTGTCATAATGTATCACCTAAATGAGTTTTGAGATTTTTGTCTCATGTAAAGTTGAAATGTTTTATATAGTAATTTAAATGTTGTGGATTTGATGGCTGTGCCTTGATGCTAACATGGCGTTAAAACGTAATAAATAAACAAACAAACAAACTGAAGTGATTTTGACTAACGCCAAATATATTAGTTGTTCTTGAACAATTTTATTTGTTAGCATTTTAGTTTGATGCTACTGAGGAAGCCATGGCCCATGCAAATTCATTGTCAAGAGGTTTTGAAAAGATTTATTTTCCATGCCAAAATAAATGCTACACTAAAAATGTAAAAATATTATGTTGGTTTATTATATTTAATATGGTATGATGATAATATGGTCTACTTTTTGGGCATAATTATAAAATAAATGTTTTGTGTGAAATGAAGACAGTTGGGCTGCAACTAACGATTATTTTGATAATTAATGAATTGGATGATTGTTTTGATTTATTGAATAAAAAAAAAAGGATTAGATGTTCTGCTTATAACTATATACAACAGTTAAAAAAAAAAAAAAAAAGATAAACAGTTCACACTGTTATATTAAAATCCATCACTATATATATCGTGAAAGAGCTGATTACGCTACCTGATACTCGCGAGTCACATCAGAACAGATCCAGTGCGACTGTCCAGAAGTTACAAACAGTTTACACCATAGCACTTCATTAAACTACACCACATGATGATATACAGTTTTTGCTCACCGTGCTGATGTTCATCTGTGACTTGGGATGCACACTTATTAAACAAATAACACCAGACCCTTTAATTAGGCCTTGGGCTTTAATTAAAATAAAGATAATTGTGGATAGTTTTACGTAACAATATGTCTCAGCAGCAAGAACTACTAGGTTAAATAAAAAAAACCTCTGGTAAACAGCTAAAGATTTTGACTTTGTACCACAAAAATGTCTGAAAACACAATTTTAATCAAATACGAAATGGTTTCAGAAGATCAACCTTTTTAAATGGCGTATTCTAGAAATAGACAATACTATTGTTTATAATATAGACAATACTATAGAAAGCTTGCAGAGGGCAGTGGCATTTTTCAATTTGATAAATTGTGTGTAATGAAATAAGTGAGTTTGTGAGTTTCATCTCAGCAGTAGCATACAATATGGACAGGGTCTTTGAATTGATTTGCACAAGGACATTGAATGCAGCTTTCCATAAATAAGTGCTCACATATGGTTGGGTTTGTTGGTTTAGTCAACTTCACATATCTATTTAAATCTTTTGTTTGTTTGTTTACATTTACGGTATTTAGAAGATTTTGATCAATAATAAAGCAGGCAGGATCCTGAATTGTGTGTTGTTGTAATTCAGGATGTGAACTTGGGTGCACTGCGAGCGTAATGATTAACAAATCTTTGTATTGGAAAGCAAATGTCTGTTTCTGTGTTTGCCAGAACAGATTCTACCCAGCTTTAAGGTTTCTTCAGAAGTAGGGAGACCTGTGATCATCTCCTACAATTTAAGCTATCATTAGTTTTTACCAGCCAGTAAATGTAGCTGTTGTTTTGTTCCCCAGTTCTGAGGCCCTGCAAGGCACCACCATGGACACTGTAAAGACACGAGAGAAAGAGTGTGAGGACGAAACACTACAGACTGCCTTCAAAAAGCTGCGTGTTGATGCTGAAAGGTATTTTATTAATGTCACTTTAGTTGAAAATGTATTGTAGGTGGAATCATGGTAAAAAGGTCTATAATAAACCACTGGTCAGGTCTTTCAGCACCAATGGCTACAATGCATGTTATACACTGAATGTCTAAGTAATAATTTAGCAGAATAAGCAGAGACTATGCATTTTATAGAGAATAAAAATTCAAAATTTTCCCAGACTTAGCTTAACCAAAATGTGAGGGGAAGTCAGACATGGTAGATCAAACTGTTGGCAAGATAAACAAATGTTTTTCAAAAGCAATAATAATAGACAAAAAAAAAGATAATTGGAAAATTGTGGCTTTACTGTTTGATTTGGAGAAATTGTGGTGACCAGGGTGTGTGTGTGTGTGTGTGTGTGTGTGTGTGTGTGTGTGTGTGTGTGTGTGTGTGTGTGTGTGTGTGTGTGTGTGTGTGTGTGTGTGTGTGTGTGTGTGTTGGTATCTTTTTTTTTTTTTAGTTCTGTGGCTGCAGCACATGTGAGTGAGTCTTTGGCATCGAGAGCCGGAACCCGAGTCAGCACAGAGGGAACAAAACCCAAAATTATTTCTCCTAAAGACAACTGGCATGGGTAAGATACCCGCTGTCCCTTTCTTTTTTTTTCCCCCCAGTTTTTACATACAGCTGTGTCTGTCTGTCTCTCTAACTATTTGCATAATGCCATGTGCTCAGTGTTTGCTTTTTTGGCTCTCCAAACAAACCTTCTAAAATTCTAGGTTTGATTTTTTTATTAATAATTAGTTAGTAAATTGATGCTTCTGTCTGTTGTACTTTGTTAAAATAGTTTATACATATCAAAATGACTTGTGACATACAGTTTAACTCAGTTGTGTTTTACTGAGCATCACATTCATTTGATTATTTTTCACCCATAAATACAGATGCAGCCGAAAGTCCTCCAGGGGCTTATCGAGAACCCAGAGACGGAGACGGTCCAAGTCTCCCATTCTGCACCCACCCATATTTACCTACTGTAGGTCTTCAATGCAGTTGAAACACAAGAGTCCCACAGAGCTGGAGGACACCAGCACCTCCCTTCTTGTTCCAGCGAAGAAAGAGCTTTTGTCCTCTGGTGCCCATTCGCCTACCTTTGGCTCCACAGGTTATGACTCCAGTATTACTTTGGATGGCAAGATTTCCCCTCTGAACAAAGTGAGCTACTCTCATTGCCTAAGGGTGGCAGAGGGAAAGGACAAAAGGACCAACACTTCTTTAGAGGATGCTAAACCTACAGCAGCTGACTTTAAATCCCTGTGCCAGCTCCAAGAGCATACCACCAACTGGGAAGGTATGGAGGTCTACTCATTCACTGGCCTGCGTGATGTCATTTCAGAGTGTGAAAGGAAGCTGCCCAGATCATCAGCATCGAGCTCAACACGCTCCTGCTCCGAACAGGCGCGCGTTTATGTGGATGACATCACTATAGAAGATCTGTCTGGCTACATGGAGTATTACCTGTACATACCTAAAAATATGTCCCACATGGCTGAAATGATGTACACTTAACCCTCCTGTTGTCGTGTTAGAATAAAAAAATGGTAATAACTGAATAAAAAGTTACAAGTATCTTTTTTGGTATGAAACCTCTTCTGCTTGGCTTTAATTAGTGTAATCAGCATCTTCTTCTGCTTCTTCTTCCTCTTCTTCTTTCAGCTTCTCCCTTTAGGGGTCGCCACAGCAGATCATCTGTCTCCATACCCCCTGTCCTCTACATCTGCCTCTTTCAACCCAACTACCTGCATGTCTTCCCTCACCACATCCATAAACCTCTTCCCTTGCCTTCCTCTTTACCTCCTTTCTGGCTGCTCCATGCTCAGCATTCTCCTACTGATATACCCCATGTCCCTTCTTTACACATGTCCAAACCATCTCAATCACGCTTCCCTCACCTTGTCTCCAAAAGGTCCATGCTGTCCCTCTAATAAACTAATTTCTAATCCTGTCCATCGTTGTCAGTCTAAACAAAAACCTCAAATCTTCAGCTCTGCTACCTCCAGCTGCACCTCCTGTCTTTTACTCATTGCCACTGTCTCTAAACCATACATCGCAGGTCTCACCGCAGTCCTATAAACTTTCCCTTTCACTCTTGAAGATACCCTTCTATCACAAATCACTCCTGCCACTCTTCTCCACCCACTCCACCCTGCCTGCACTCTTTTCTTCACTTCTCTAACACACTCTGCATTACTTTTCACTGTTGATCCCAGATCCCTTCACTGTCTCCACCTTTTCTCCCTGCAACTGCACCACTGACTTACTCCTTCTGACTTTTATTCCCCTTCTCTCCAGTGCGTACCTCCACCTCTACAGGTCCTTCTCAACCTGCTCCTTACTCTCACCATAAATAACAATATCATCTGCAAACATCATAGTCCATGGAGACTCCTATCTGACCTTGTCCGTCAACATCTCCATCACCACTGCAAACAGCAAAGGGCTCAGAGCCGATCCTTGATGCAATCCAACCCCTACCTTGAACCAGTCTCTCATTCCTACCGCACACTTTACTGCTGTCACACTGTCCTCATACATGTCCTGCACCACCCTCATATGCTTCTCTGACACACCTGACTTCCTCATACAATACAACAACTTCTCTTTCAGCACCCTGTCGTACGCTTTCTCTAAATCCACAAACACACAATGCAAATCCTTCTGACCTTCTCTATACAACTCCCTTAACATTCTCAAAGCAAATGATGCATTCGTGGTGCTCTTCCTCGGCATGAAACCATACTGTTGTTAACAGATGGTCACCTCTTCTCTCAGCCTGGTTTCTACTGCTGTTTCCCATAACCTCATGGTGTGACCAATCAACTTAATTCCCCTGTAGTTACTGCAGGTATGCACATCTTCCTTGTTATTAAAGATTGGTACCAGCACACTTCTTCTCCATTCCTCAGGCATCCTCTCACCTTCCAGAATCCTGTTAAACAATCTTGTTAAGAACTCCACTGCCATCTCAACTAAACATCTCCATGTCATCTGGTCCAACTGACTTTCCACTCTTCATACTCTTTTTTTTTTTTTTTTTTAATTGCTGCTCGCACTTCTTCCTTACTAATCCTATCCACTTCCTGCTTCACCATTTCCACACCATCCAATCTTATCTTTCTCTCACTTTCTTCATTCATCAGCTGCTCAAAATACTCCATCCATCTTTTCAACGCACTCTCCTCACTACCGGGCCAATCGGTATAAATCCTTTTCTCCTTCCTTGGTGTCCAACTTCTCATACAGCTCCTCACCTGCCTTTTCCTTGGCTTTCTCTACATCCCTCTTTACCTGCTGCCGCATCTCCTTGTACACATGCTTACTTTACTCATCACACTGTCGATCCCAACTCTGTTTTGCCAACCTCTTTCTCCTTATGCTTTCCTGCACTTCCTTCTTTCACCACCACATCTCTTTGTCTTTCTTTCTATTTCCAGATTCTATTTCCAGGTAGAAAGTACCTTTCTAGATGTCTCCCTTATCACTTCTGCAGTAGTTGCCCAATCATCCAGCACCTCTTCACCACTATCGAGCCCCTGTCTGACTCAATCATCCTACAGACCACCATCCGATGCTGTCTAGCTACATTGCTTTACAGTCTCCAATCTCTTTCAGGTTCCATCTCCTACATAGAACTCAGTGCACCTTCCTCCACTCTTATGCGTCACCCTGTGCTCCTCCTTCTTAAAATAAGTATTCACAACTGCCATTTCCATACTTTTAGCAAAATCTACCACCATCTGCCCTTCCACATTCCTCTCCTTAAGGCCTTACCTACCCATCATCTTCTCATCTCCTCTGTTCCCTTCACCTACATGCCCATTTACATCTGCCCCAATCACCAATCGTTCATTCCTAGGTACACCTTCTACCACTTCATCTTACTTATTCCAGAATTTTTTCTTCTCCTCCATCTCACAACCCACTTGTGGAGCATAAGCACTGATGACATTTATCATCACCCCTTCAACTACCAGTTTCACGTTTATCACCCTCTCAGAAACTCTTTTCCACTCCACTACACACTTACAGTACTCTTCATTAGGATCACCCCTACATCATTTCTCTTTCCATCCACACATATGTACCTTTCTCCTCTCCATTATATCAGCTATCTCTCTCCCTTTACCAGTCATAGTACCTTTATTTAAAGTACCAACCCTAACCTCCACTCTCCTACACTTCTCCTTTCCCTGCTATCTCTGTAGACGTCTTTCCCCTCTTCTTCTCCTTCAGCCAACAGTGGCCTGATATCCACTGGTACCCTGTTGGCTAACGATACCTCTGGCGGTCGTTGGTAACCTGGGCCTCGACCGATCCGGTATGAATTTCTATTTTGTGATCCGCATATTTGATTTGGCACATGTTTTACGCTGGATGCCCTTCCTAACGCAACCCTCCCTATTTATCCGGGCTTGAGACTGGCACTAAGAGTGCACTGGCTTGTGCAACCCTAATTCTTGTTTTAAATTGCGAGAATGCAGGTTGTTGTGACTTTTGATTGAGCAAAACATAAAGATTCTCCGCATGAGAATCCTACAAACATTACACTCTGCAGCTGCATATGATATACTCTGTCAGAGCTTAACAAAATGAGCAGCAGAGGTAAACAGGTTACAGCTCAAAAAGCTCTAGAATTTATTTGTGATTATGATAGCGACCACTACTCTATAATCCAGGCCATAATGTCACAGTTGATGAAAGGTTAGTGGCATTTAGAGGTTCCTGTCCATTTAGGCAATATATGCTTCAAAAACAGCTAAATGGTGTGATGCAAACAATAGCTATGCATTAAATATGTATGTTGGAAAGCTGGTTGGAGGGAGTCCAAGAGAAAAATCTGTGTATGAGGGTCGTGCTGGACATGGCACTTGGTCTCATGGGCACAACGTAAACTGTGACAATTTTTTTTCAGAAGATACAACTTGGGTTAGGATCTTATACAGAGAAAGTTGGAACGGTCCGAAAGAAGAGAGCTGAACTTCTGGTAAATAAGAACAGGGCACCTCAGTCTTCCATGGTTGCCAGCAGCACCACAGCACTAGTGTCTTACTGGACCAAAAAGGGGAAATTTTGCATTCATGAGAACTTTGCACAAAAATGCTGAAATCAGCACAAAAGTGGACCAGAAACTAAGTATGAGCCTAGACAATAATGCCACTAAAGGGGTTATGGACAACTTAAAAAAGGCACAGGGTCCTACAGTGGAATGCGCCAAATCTGTGAAAGAGGCACATCTTATTTAAGGAGCTGTGGAAGGCGCTTGTGGTACTAAATATTCAATTGGAGCAGCACATGCAAAGGACCCCAGCTGCTGCAGCTACAGTGAAGAAGATCCAGGAGAGGACTTCACAGAGTACACCAGTACGTGAGGTGTGTGTGTGTGTGTGTGTGTGTGTGTGTGTGTGTGTGTGTGTGTGTGTGTGTGCGCGTGTGCATGTGCGTGTGTGTGTGTGTGTCCATATGTCTGTTTGTCAGTCTGTCTTGGGATCAGCAAAAAACAAACTCAGTAATCAGTGTCCTCATCTTTCTAGGTTGCTGCTTGGGGGGAAAAAGGTCTGCAAGCACACTATGATAACATGTCCCTCATGTGCTGTGTAGATGCACACACCTGCACCTTGTTCATTTCCACCTATTCATTTTATATTTTCTAGTTCCCAACAGTGAAGACACACACACAACACACATATTGCAAAGCTCTTATTTAGTTGTTTTGTTATTTTGTTCATTTCTGGTTCAAAAACAGTGCTTAAATAAAGTTCACTTTCAATACAAATCCTCATGACCCATTTGTCTTGATTTTAAGTCAATAGGTTAATTTGACCCTGATTAGAAAAGGTTTTGTTTGTGTTAATTTATCAGCATAACCCTGTAAACAAATGTTAAATGCTAATTGTTAAATAAAAATAAAATACATTAATGTCAAGTAAAAGAAATCAGTGAATTATCCTCATTGAGCCTTGATCTGTGTGTGGTAAAGAATACCATTGCATTAAATATTGATTGAAATGGTTAGTAATGGAGTTAATTATGGCATATAAACAACGTTTTTTGTTTTGACACTTTTGAATAATTAAACATGCATAGACATGGGTCAAATTCGCCCAAGAACATCATTGCTGTACCTGAGGATGAACATAAGTCAAGTCAAGAAGCTTTTTATTGTCATTTCAACCATATATAGCTGATGCAGTACACAGTGAAATGAAACAACCTTCCCCCAGAACCCTGATGCTGCATAAAACAACATAAAACAACAATCACAGAAACAGAAAAACACAGGGCTAAGGACTAGTAAGTGTCCTTGCCACATAAAGTGCATGTGTGCAACCTGGTGCAAACAGTGCAAAGACAACACAAGACAGTGCAAGACAATACACAGAACCCAAAATAGCTCCACTAGTAAACGTGTTGTAACGAGGCAGTGAACAGTAGCAAAAATGTAAACAAAATATTGTGCAAAAGAGCAAATAGCAGCAATCCAGGAAAAAAACGACATGTAAAGAGTTTATGGTCATGAAGTGATGTAATATGAGTGGTCCTGAAGTCATAGGTGTGCAAAGTCAGTACGAGTGTGTGTTGAGTCCGGGTCGTAAAGATCAGTCACACATTTGTGTGTGTGTGTGTGTGTGTGTGTGTGTGTGTGTGTGTGTGTGTGTGTGTGTGTGTGTGTGTGTGTGTGTGTGTGTGTGTGTGAGTTCATTTCAGTTCTTTGTTAAGAAGCCTGATGGCTTGAGGGAAGAAACTGTTACACAGTCTGGATGTGATGGCCCAAATGCTTCGGAACCGCTTCCCTGATGGCAGGAGGGTGAAGACAGGAGGGTTAAAATAAAAAATTATTCTGAGGTACACAGCATTGGTTGGTGTTGCAAAGCAAAAATGCATATAGTACATGAACAGATTAAAGTCGCTAGGGGGATATGTATCTGTCATAAAATATACATGGGGCTGTAAACGGATAGTGGATGGGCATGAATCTTTTGATTTTAGTTTTTTGCCCCTCCTTGATTATTTCTGGGGTACATGCTATGTTGCCAAAGTTCTTTTGCAGGATTTGCAAGTTTTGATTTTATTTGTATATGAAAAAATGCCACATAATCATCATGATTACCTTGTTTTCTATAAATTGTAATAAAACATTTATTTGTAACATTAAATTAGCCAGACCAGCCACTCAGTGTCTGTAAATAAAACCATCTATTAAATTCAATTCAATTCAATACATTTTTATTTGTATAGCGCTTTTAACAATGAACATTGTCTCAAAGCAGCTTTACACAGATAATGTGGTGATTAAGAGTGAATATGTTCTTTATGAGTAAGTTTGTCCCTGATAAGCAAGCCGGTGGCGACTGTGGCAAGGAAAAACTCCACGAGATGGCATAAGAAAGAAACCTTGAGAGGAACCAGACTCAAGACGGAACCCATCCTCATCTGGGTTGCACCGAGTGTCCATTTATAGCAGATAAACGATATAACGATGCTGCGGGGTACAGTGGTGATGATCAGAAACGAACTGTATTCCTGAGTCAGTGTAGGAGACTGTTGACATTAACTACAGTCCAATCCATCCTCAAGCACCCGTTCTTACTCAGCATGCACCCTTTAGTTTCCTGTCAAACACAAATACACAATAAGCACACCACTGCTTTTCATATACTGTACTTTCCACATAATAATGTAGGCAGCAAATTTTGTTATGTGCCAAACATTTGTATGTTTTATGCTAATACAAGATGTTCTCCATTTATATTTGTAACAACACAGTTTGGTAACTTTATTAAAACTTTTTTATTTTAAATGGAAATAGGGTATTTTTCATGTACTGTATGCCTTAATAGTTTTAATGCTTTGAAAAACAAACATTGCGTTGCAGCATTGTATCAGTTTAAAAGAGTATTCGAAGCATTTAAAATGGTAGAAAAAAAACCCACCACCACCATTTTACACTTTTACACACCATGCACCTCAACATTTGGTGACCCCCTAGGTGACTTGGTCTTTGTGGCTGATTTGCACCTTTTCTTAAATTTATGCACTTTACAATATATTGCAGGGGTATAATTTCACTAATTCTGTAAAAAAAAAATTATTTACTAACAAATTAGTATGGAAATTATGCTAAATATTTGTTATCTAGATCACTGATTGCTGACTAAAGTGATTATAGCTTTAGTGTCTCGGTGTACCATTTGACACAACAATCCCTGTGCCACTTTGAAGGGGTAAATTACATTGTTCGTTGTTTTGTTTTAACATAGTTAAGATACAATAGTAACAAAAGTTAACAATAGTTAAGAAATCATAGAAAATCTCATAACTATTCACCCCACTTTGGGAATACAATACAATCATTGTACAAGCAATGTAATTTTTTCTTGTCTATAAATATTCCCTGCGGAAATATACATAATCATCTTATTTTTTGTGTGTTTTTGGAATCTTGGATAATGTCCTCCTTGCCTGGTCTGTGAGCTTTTCTGGGCATGCTTTTCTTGTCAACTTTGTTGTGACAGTATATTCTTAACCTTTTGTTATAATGGTGCTCAGAGTTTGTTTGTTTTATTTTGTTTTTTTAACAAATAATTACTGTCATTTACTCAATCTTTTCTTTTTTTTGCCGCCAATAACAATGCTTTAATTTTATACATTGTGCTGCCACTACATGAAAAGATAACCACACATGAACAAGAATATAAGTGATGGAAGGTGGGTGAAGGAGAGATTAAGTTAATATGAGGAAAAGGATATGTTGGGAGCTCATGGACATAGAAATAGTTACCAGAGCTCAGGATCGGAGCTTGCCATGATCCTTGCAATGAGACACCAATACAAGGATCCAAGGGAACTATGCTGAACACATTTGAAGTCTCAAATGCATTATCTTCTATAGTTCAATTTGAATTGTACATAATAAATTATACATATGTGAAAAGCCTTCTCTTATTAAAAAAGTACTTGGCAATATCATATTATTATTATTATTATTATTATTATTATTATTATTATTATTATTATACTATTATTATTATTATTATTATTATTATTATTATTATTATTATTATTATTATTATTATTATTATTATGTTCCTCAAGTCACCACAAGGTTGCAGTACTTGCTCATTATTTGCTGTATTTATTTCTCTTGGATGACCATGAACATGTGTTCCTACAACCAAAATAAAATTGTGAAACTAACAATTTATGAACTTTTATATATTTAAATAAAATAAAACAATTTCAGAGATTCACAAACAGAAATGTGTAGCAGTCTGTCACTGAAGGAGCTGTTAGTGGTGCAACTGTTTCACACAGTGGGTCAGAGTCGTTCTCCAGCAATGATGATAGTTTAGCTACCAATATCCTTTCTCCCACCTCCTGTACAGTGTCCAGGGGAATCCCCAAGACTGAGCTGGCCTTCCTGATCATCTTGTCCAGTCTCTTCCTGTCTGCAGTAGAGATGCTGTTGCACCAGCAGACCACATGGCTGAGGCCATCAGTCAAGAAAGAGATTTAGGACTATTCGCCACATTTACTCTAATATGTAAAACTGGCCCTAATAGGCTGATTAGTTTGATAGTATATTGTAATGAAATCTGTAATAGATATTTCTTTATTTTATGCTTTGCAGCAATAAAAATATTTCAAACTATGTCGCTAAAATTAAGGAAATTAGGAACCACTCGTCTGGGTTTCAGCGTCACCCTTGACAGAACCCATTGACCAAAGAAGCACACTAGCTGACAAGCTGGCTGCTTAGAACTGAGTAGTGTAATTTAAACAGCCTCATTGAGGCTTTTCACGTAGTCCAGCAGCCTAGTTCAGCCTCTCTGCTGTTGTGGGAGTGACTCTTAAAGTTGTATAGACCCTTGAAAAAAAGGGAATCAAGCATCAAAGCATACCATACAAATCTATGGAAACACACAAAAGGACGGGGTTAGATGTTGCCAGTCAACAAGAGCTGCTTGGCTGAGCAATTTGCCTAAAATTCAGATCTTTTGTCATGAAAAGATAGGAGGAAACTTGGCAGGAAGTGTTTATATATGTATTAAAGCAAAATTATTTTAGATCCTTTGTACAAAGTTGAAAGCATTATGTTTAAAATTTAGGTTTTCTGCTTTCATAGCACAGAGTCATTTAGGTCATTCAATTATTCCTAAATTCTGAATATATTTAGAAGAGACCAGGAAAAGGTTTGGAAGGAAATGAAAAACTGTAAGAGCATACGTAAATGCATGCCTTATAAACCCAGATGTTGCCTAGAGAAAAAACACGTATATTGTGCTAGAGGGATAGGGGCATGTTGTTGTTCATGAAAAGTGGACTAACTGGTTATTGTAATGTGTTCAGGCTCGCTATCTCACCTACAGCAAATGCCTCTCTTCTTTTGTGTGCATGGAACTCTAGAACCTCTTTTATCCAAGGCCTTTTCATCGTATTATAAAACATTTGGTGCCTAAGGACTCTTTAAATTTATGTGTTATAGTGTTTGGGGTGTTTATTTAAGTTCCAGGTGCTCCACTCAGGGGCCACCTCATCAGAAGCACTGTTACAGACGGCTGTGGTCTTTCGATAGCTCGTTCAGATTTCCTGAACTTTGACCCCTGGTTGCTAGGCTCAAGGCTCTAAAAGGGTGGTGCTTCACTGAAGAGACACAGGGAGGGACACATTGAAGTCATCATAAACATTTCCATATGGGTTTACCAACTCCAGATCCCTAGCATTCCTTAAAAAGTCTGACTTTAGAATATCAGAAATTATTCCATAATGGAGACCATTTAATACAGCTGTTGTTTTTATACAAACAATGAAATGCATTCTTTATTTATTTATTTTATGTAAGATTAATAATTATATTCAGTTATCATGAACAGTAGGTAGTTTGTTTGTTGAACGTATTTTCATTTAATTGAACTGTTTTGAATGTTCAGTAGTACATGTACTACCAATTTTAAAACAGAACAGGCTTTAAACCAGTAAATGTTTATTGAGCTCAGTTATTGATCAATGAAGTCATTCATTTATAAGCTAGCAACTTTAAAGGAAATGCACAGTCAAAAAAGCGAAATAATGAAAAAAAAATTACAAGTAAAATATTAAGTAAAATACTGTACAGCCACTCACAAACAGATAGGTGTAAACTGTCGGTATTGCCAGCAAGAAATAGTGAATGCCGCTAACCACTGAGTGAAAAAAAGAAGTAACAATAAAAAGAATCAATTATTATTTAAAGCCTGTGTTGCCAACACCCAGAAACTCTCTCTCCCTTTCTCCCTTTCTCTCTCTCTCTTTTTTCTTGCCCTCTCTGTCTCACTCACTCTCTCTCTTTCTTCCTAACACACACACACACACACACACACACACACACACACACACACACACACACACACACACACACACACACACACACATATATATTTAAACGTTTGTACATTTCAATCATATTTGCTCAGAACATTTCCAGAATATCCAGAAAAATGTGTTTGGATGTGTTGCTGTCTGTTACATATACTGAAGAACTATAAGGATGAATTCATCCAAAATAGCACATGTGCTTTACACAAGCAGGAAATTCCAGGCGTTCCACGCTAATGTTCTAGTCGTAACACAGAAATCTCTGGTTGCAGCTTGGAGTTTCCTGCCACTCCACCCCCACACTGACTTACTAACAAATGAACACGTTTCGTTTTTACACTCCCCCATCTCCCCAGTGAAATTTTTTTTCAACTTTGAAAGATTGGACTTTTTCCTAACATAAGTTTGCCCCTATCATCAGTCATTAAAAAATACTGCCAAACACTCTCATTTTGACAAGATTTCCTCATAGTTTTTTATATCTTTTGTGTTGTCTAACTGGGTGTCTTATTTATAATTTATACATGTTTTTAACATATGCAAATAACCTTTATTCACAACATAATAAAAAGTTAGAACATGTTTTAAGGCATGGCCTTAGCAACTGCCTTCCAGACTGAAGTGTGTGGGTGGGCCTTCTGTCAGCCATTTTGTAGACTCACCCAAAGGCACCTTCACACTCCCTCTTGCTTTGGGGTAAGAAAAAAGTCTGTAAGCTCACAGCACAGCCAAATAATTTGTGTTAGCAAAAAAACATGCAGTGCATATGGAAAAAAACTTAACTACGAGAAATGCAACAACAGCAGGATAAATGCTGGTGCTTTTCCAGCATTAAGCATTTTGTTTAATGAGGAAGGGGACGAGTCTAGACACAGAATTAGTTGTTTTGCTTCTAGACAGGTCTCTAAATGCAACCTATATAAAACTTTACAATGTTTGAATGATCTGTTGTAGGTAATAACTTTGATTACGAGTACATTTGTATCTAGTGAACCGAACCAGGCTCAAGGAGTTAAAAAAAAAAGAAAAAACCTACCTCAAATTGTGAACCAAGCAGGATAGATTACATTACCTAGAGATAGGAAATGTATGGCACATCTCAGCAGCGAACATTTAATTGTTTGTTTGGTTTTTCTGTAATAATCTCAATACATTACAGTTACTTTGTAGCACAAAAATATCTAGAATATCAATATATATTTATATATTCATATTAATGTCTTGTATGTCATATGGATTACATAAACAGAAAATATTGTATTGTGATGTGAATTAGTTTATTTAAAAGTCGAATTTCTCAAACTTTCTATACATATATTTTTTATGTATGTGAGGTAAGTATTCACTGAGATTCAGGGTGTTTTATTTATGTGTCTGTGAAGAGAGATGACTGAGATGGCAGAAAAATGTATTGCTCTTATCTGTATGATTAAAAAAGACAGTAATTTAAGTTAGTTTCGGTGTTGCAAACAAAACGCCGGCGCGTTTGTCGACCCCCAGAGGGTACATTTTCATATGTGCACATCATGGCGGATTTTGGTGCTGATTGAAGATTGGACGCATCAGTAAAACAAATGTTTTTTTCTGATGTCATTTTTTTCAAATGACATTTTTTATATCTGAGTAAAGAAAGGGCGTCGTGAATAAACGTGTGTTGCACTGAAGGTTTTAATTTGGCCTCTTTCATATTTATTTATTTATATTTTTAATAAAAATGGTTAAACAGAAATGTGCACTGCATTAATTGCGCATTAATAAAATTAGTTAGTTTACATCGTTGACTCCCACTGTCTCATCCACTTTAACCCATACTTCTTGTACAGATATTTGTGTAAAAATGTAGAGTTAAAGTAAAAAAGTTGTCCATAAAATAAATAGTGTAGTAAAGTACTTATACCAGAAAAATCCACTTAAGTACAGTCACTGTCACAGTCTTTGTTACTTCCCACCACCAGATCAGAACTGAGTAATTGACCATAGAATTGAATTGTCTAACAGGGTGAGGCTAAAAGTTTATTAAGCCAGTGATTACACCAGAACAGAGCCTTTGATTTTCTTTACATTAGTGAATGCCTGGGTGTTGATTTATGATTTAGCTACTACCCAGCTGGATGTAGACTGTAGTTTTTAAGGCAGCATAAATCCTTTATGTTTAATTTGTCTGGAATAATTTTTTTTTTTTTTTTTGATTCTATGAATTTTTAAATGTGTGGTTTACAACCATGTAAACTTGGCCAAAAAGTCAGCTGCAAACTGGAATCCCTTAAAAATATATAGTCATATATACTAAAAGACTGTGAAAATACTTGGGAAGCAATGCAAAAATATATGGATATATTTGGGTACATGTGCAAGAAGGGCAAAGGTGGCATTATATCTATGCTCCAAATAGCATTTGTTCAAATGTGCGTCCTTTGCATCAAAATGTATTTAAAAAAATAAATCCTTATCTATTTTTGTAAATAGATGTTATTTTTGTTATTTTTCACAGACTGACCTTGTGAGACAGTGGCCATGCCTTGGTGGTTGGTATAATCTTAAACCAAAACAAAACATGTGTTATGTTTTAATATGTGCTTGTAAGAAAGCATAGATGATCTTAAAGGTGGAATCAAATGTCATTTTTTTACTCAGATAGAATCCCAAACATTTTTTAAATGCCATTATTGAAGACATCAATTCTTAAAGAAAGATTGTTAGTTGCATCAGTCCATATAGCAATCAGATCTATAATTAACTAATACTTTGGCTGGTTATTTAGGCTACAGTTAGATGCCATAGAGATACATGCAGCTGTATCAATAAAAGATAAACAGCAAGGAACTACAAGGAACTGCATTTCTAGTTTTAGCACATACATTTTCATTGTAAAAATATAAATGGACAAACATAGAGACGCAACACGGCGCATAGTATGGCTAAAAACAACTCATTAAATGTTGATTAAAAAAAGTGTTAGAGCTTTTGGATGGAAAAAAATTATTTGTGTGTGAAAACCAAGGAAGAGATGAGGAGAAGGGCATTTATCATCTCCCTATGTAGAATACTTGGATGTGATTACTTTTTTACCGAGTTACTCTTATATGAAACAAACCTTTACCCATTGGCAGTTTTTTGTTATGGAAACTATAATCAATAATTGCACTTATAGTTAAATAAGCATGAAGGAATTAAATAGATGCTTTCAAGAAAGGCAATTTAATCATCTGAATGTTTCTGAATGATTCTAAAAAAAACTTACATTAATCTTACTGACAGAGAAATATTCTATTAGGAAAAAGTAGCTATAATAAAAATAGCTTATGCTCTTATGATGTTATTAAATGTGTTTATCAGTCTTGTGACTGTAAAATGTATACATTTTGTGAATGCAGGGTATACAGTGGGGGAAATAATTATTTGATTTTCCCCCTTACAAAGAAATGAACAGTCTAGAATCGTTATGGCAGGTTTATTTGAACAAAAACAGAAATAAAAAAAAGTATATTATATATTAAATTAAATTATTTTGTATTTGATCGACTCCCACACACGTGTTGTGTCCCTTCAAGGAAGAACTCCTAATATCAACTCATTATGTGTACAAAAGACACCTGTCACAGAATCAACTTCTTTCATTCAACCCTCTCCACCACTATGGTCAAGACGAAAGAGCTGTCAAAGGATGTCAGGGACAAGATTGTGGACCTGCACAAAGCTGGTCTTTATTTTGAAAATATGATGATCGTTATAATATATATCATAAATATATGATATGATATGATATGATATGATATGATATGATATGATATGATATGTGATAACAATTTAAGCAATATGATTTTCCTGATAAAATGTGTTTCTTGATACTTAGAGTGGCAGGAAAATCCAGAATCATTAGTCTCCTTCAAAACACTGTCAAAAATAAATATCTTCAAATTTTTAGTTGAATCTTGTACAAGGAACATTGTCCTCCGCAGCACTGACAGGCTGCCACTGTCAGGCTCTAGCCCTCTTGGCTCCAGTGGCTCTGTATGACTGATGACCCTTACTCTGAACCCAGTTTCTTAACACACTGGGCTATGTGAAGAAAGAATTTCACTGTGCTGTAGTGTATATGTAACAAGTAAAAAACTTAAATATTTAAAGGGTTTTTTTGTTTATATAAAATTGTCTACATATTGAAAACATTTCTGTGTTTAAGTCATGATGTTGTGGAAAAGATCTGTGTTTATCCAAGTCTTAACCTTCTGACAGAGGTAATGAGGTTTGGGCTACAAAATTAACCCTCTTCCTTAATTTTGGAGGTTAGCACGATTATTAGCACGGGGTTAGCATGATTAAACATAAACATAACATAAACATCTCTTGACCACTAGCTGCAAAATGAGGTCACTGTCACAAGTGATTTTTTTTTGTTTGTTTATTTGTTTTTGGTTTTTAAATGTACTTCATTACTGTACTTCAGTAATTTTTCGGCTACTTTCTAGTTTTACTGAGTATTAGAAATACAAGCAAATTTTTACTCTCTGCTAACTACATTTATTATGTAATATTTGTACTTTGTACTCCACTATATTTAATTTAACGATGACTGTTACCAATTACATTTTATACCTCTGCTCATCAAGGTTCAACCCTCCCCTACTCTGTGGCAAATTTTTTACCATTGCTGGCGTCATTTGCAGTCTAAAAAGTGCTAAAACAAATTCCAAAAACTTTGAGAACCAGCTTTTGTTAAAGTTAAATAAAAAATTATGCCTCTCTCTAAAACTGAGAGGTGCATCAAATCACAGTCAGCTCTGAATGTTTGGTGTTACTTTATCTAATATTATTTACTTTCATCTTATATGTCCATTGAATGCTAATGGTTCTTCTACTTTGTGACATGATACTGTAATTTGATTTGTTAATTAAACATACTTTTTTTTGAAAGATTGCTTTACTGCTCTGTCTTTTTTAAATGACTTGTTTGATTTTTGTTTCATTCTGGCATTGAAGAGGTGGTTGTGTTAAACTTGTTAATTGAGGTGTGTTGAGGTGTAAAACTTTAATCTGTATTTTAGTGCATTTCTAAGCCTACTTTAAGCCTATGAGTAAAATACTCAAGTACTGTTAAAATCGGATACTCTAATTCATTTATTCAGGTTATTGGCGACATTTCAATTGTAATGGTGGTTTTACAATTAGGTATCTATACTTTAACTTAAGTATGGTTTTCAGGTACTGGTTCCCATCTGTGTATTTCTTTTTTGTGGTTACAAGAACTTGTCCTTATATATAAAATCCCCATTTTCCCCAAAGATGCCCACAGTGAATACACCATGCCAAGAGCGTTCAAAAATATTTTCTAATCATTAGAGTCCTGAGGTATTACACGATATAGCAGTTTTTATCTGTTTCCTGCATGTGTTCTCTATTTTGCCATATATGGGGTTTGCCATAATGATATACTGGTATACTCTTATTGTTGGGTTTGGATAAAAATCAATCTAACGATAACGATGTCAGACATTCCAGCAAGAGCTATTTCGGTTAATTGTTTATTGATGCAATGCCGATGGCAAGATAGAGCAAACCAGTCCAACAAAGGGGAAACAAGAAATCGCAACAGAAAGATGACGCGTTTTCCTTTAGCCTGGACTGCACAGACTGATGACGCATTTGCACATGACGTAATGTTCCAATAGCACGTAGGCTTCGTACTGTATCACTCTCACTACGACAGTGTATTCAGGTTCCTCGGTTTATAAATATGTTCATATATATTTTTCACACTATCATTTTGAAAGTTATTTTAAAGTTAATATGCGTCGAACCCAGTAACACAATATGTGTACACTTAATAATAAGATAAGAATATAGCTGTTTATTTCATTTCAGTTGTTGGATTTTGTTAGATATAATAATAAAATCAGGTTGAAGATCATTAGATTTCTGTTTGGTAGTCTTTTTTTTAGTTTTCGCTTTTCTTTTCTTTTTTTCTCTTTCGCATTCTTTCGTCTTCCTTCTTTATTCCCGTAAACAACTGCGAGGGAAATTCACCCTCGTGCTGCCTGTGGGCGGAGTTTTAGTCATCTAAAGACTCCAACCTTATCGCTGCGGTTCAGACGTGCTTCTGGTGTGACTCCAAATCTGAACGAGTTTTAAACTCTTCTTTAGGAATACGTTTAGTTTCTACAGGTGTTTTTCATCTCTCGGTCTTGGATTCCAAGATGCTCAAAGTGTCCCTCGTGTTGGTTTTATTGGCTGCTGCTGCCTTTGCTGAGTCGGTAAGTAACTTCGGGCTGACGTTAAACCCGTTCTCTAGCACTCGATGCTAACTACCAAAAGTTCTTCCATTCACTCTGTTGGCTCTGTGTCTCACCTGCGATTATTTCTTTTGTTTTTTTTCAATGTGGTTCACTGAACAGGTCAGTTTACGTTAGTTTTATTCAGAATTAGTAAAAAGTGTATTTTTCCCTTGTACTATCAACTCTCCTGCGCTTTACAACCACACTTTGGAACAGTCGGAGTTAGCAAGTGCGCTAACAATGGTAGACGTGTATCCAGGCTGAGGTTTGTCGATTGTCCTTTCGCTGGTGACTCAACCGGTGTCTTTAATTGTTAATACAAATGTTATAAAGCGACACGGAGCTTTTAAATGTTGTAAGGAATGTTGTTAGTCAGTGGTTATTGGGTAAATAATGTAATGTAAGTAACAATAACCATCATTTTTAAAATACTGCTAACATCACGTCACTACTTCTCAATGCTTCTTAATAGTAATTTAGATCAATACTTTATTTTGTACTCTTCTCTTTTACCAGATTTAGCTACCGATGACCGTATCGAAATAACTACATCCTCTTTTTGTTTTGGGAACAAAAAGCTGAAACACCTGTGTGTGACATGACATAAAGTCCTGTGGTATTTTTTATTATTATTTTTGGCCACACTTGAATAGAACGGCTATATAGAAGTTTCTGCCTACCAGGAGCTGAAATAGAAAGGAATGATAACAAGGCAGATCCCACCCAGCATGTGTGTGTAGTCAGTGAGCCACACTAACACGCAGACACACACACACACACACACACACACACACACAGGCAAAATGCAAATATCTCGAGCTCAGAACTTTCCTTCTGTGCTTTTGTGTACTTTCTGAACATACACTTGAAGGCAAACAGACCAAGCTTCAAGTTACAAGGTGTTAGAGCTTTTAGATATATTGTACTTTCATTGTCCTTGCAATTGTATTCGATAACTTGACCTATCTAAAGTGTCTAATTGCTGATAATTGGTTATACAACGAGACACATGAAACTTGGTTATACACCTGATGAAATCACAACCGAGGAACAGAGCACAACCATTGCATATTCCCCTTTATTCCCCTTTCCTCCTCCTTTAGCATTACTGTGGAATGTGACCCCTTGTGGCCTAGACCAGCCTTCTTTTGGGAATTCACACACTTGGGTGGACTTAAATGATCCACCCCTTTTGTTGTTCATGCTTTCTCCAGCCACTGGATGAGAGAGAGGCTTAAATTCTGTCATGGTGTTCATTTGATTAAAGATTATATCTCTCAGTTTTTACAAAATTTCACTCAGTGTGACGAGACGAGAGTCGATATTAAAACTGTTATTATAATATATACTGCTATTATATACAGTGGGTACGGAAAGTATTCAGACCCCCTTAAATTTTTCACTTTTTGTTATATTGCAGCCATTTGCTAAAATCATTTAAGTTCATTTCTTTTCCTCATGAATGTACACATAGCACCCCATACTGACAGAAAAACACAGAATTGTTGACCTTTTTGCAGATTTATTAAAAAAGAAAAACTGAAATATCACATGGTCTTAAGTATTCAGACCCTTTGCTGTGACACTTAAATATTTAACTCAGGTGCTCTCCATTTCTTCTGATCATCCTTGAGATGGTTCTACACCTTCATTTGAGTCCAGAAATTTTTGATTATACTGATTGGACTTGATTGGGAAAGCCACACACATGTTTATATAAGACCTTACAGATCACAATGCATGTCAGAGCAAATGAGAATCATTAAGGTCAAAGGAACTGCCTGAAGAGCTCATAGACAATTGTGGCAAGGCACAGATCTGGCCAAGGTTCCAAAAATTTTTTTGCTGCACTTAAGGTTCCTAAGAGCACAGTGGCCTCCATAATCCTTAAATGGAAGATGTTTGGGACGACCAGAACCATTCCTAGAGCTGGCCGTCCGGCCAAACTGAGCTATCGGGGGAGAAGAGCCTTGGTGAGAGAGGTAAAGAAGAACCCAAAGATCACTGTGGCTGAGCTCCAGAGATGCAGTCGGGAGATGGAAAAAAGTTGTAGAAAGTCAACCATCACTGCAGCCCTTCACCAGTGGGGCTTTATAGCAGAGTGGCCCGACGGAAGCCTCTCCTCAGTGCAGGACACATGAAAACCCGCATGGAGTTCTCCAAGATGGTGAGAAATAAGATTCTCTGGTCTGATGAGACCAAGATAGAACTTTTTGGCCCTAATTCTAAGCGGTATGTGTGGAGAAAACCAGGCACTGCTCATCACCTGTCCAGTATAGTCTCAACAATGAAGCATGGTGGTGGCAGCATCATGCTGTGGGGGTGTTTTTCAGCTGCAGGGACAGGACGACTGGTTGCAATCAAGGGAAAGATGAATGCGGCCAAGCACAGGGATATCCTGGACGAAAACCTTCTCCAGAGTGCTCTGGACCTCAGACTGGGCTGAAGGTTTACCTTCCAACAAGACAATGACCCTAAGCACACAGCTAAAATAACGATGGAGTGGCTTCACAACAACTCTGTGACTGTTCTTGAATGGCCCAGCCAGAGCCCTGACTTAAACCCAATTGAGCATCTCTGGAGAGACCTAAAAATAGCTGTCCACCAACGTTTACCGTCCAACCTGACAGAACTGGAGAGGATCTGCAAGGAGGAATGGCAGAGGATCCCTGAATCAAGGTGTGAAAAACTTGTTTCAGCCTTCCCAAAAAGACTCATGGCTGTATTAGATCAAAAGGGGGCTTCTACTAAATACTGAGCAAAGGGTCTGAATACTTAGGACCATGTGATATTTCAGTTTTTCTTTTTTAATAAATCTGCAACAGTGTCAACAATTCTGTGTTTTTCTGTCAATATAGGGTGCTGTGTGTACATTCATGAGGAAAAGAAATGAACTTAAATGATTTTAGCAAATGGCTGCAAAATAAAAAAGAGTGAAAAATTTAAGGGGGTCTGAATACTTTCCGTACCCACTGTATATTTGGCAGATTCATATTGTTAAAATGTAAAGGGGTGCAGAATCCCATGCAGAGCAACATTGAATGTTTACCAATTAAGGGAACTGAGGAACATTTTTTTTGTTTTGTTTCTTGCTGACTTCAGCAGCAGTCTGGTTTCAAGGGAAAAGAATAAAACATTCACATGAGTAGAGTTCCCTTTCAGTAAAGTAGTAACTGTTAAGCAATGCTTGGAGCTGAAATAATTTTTTTTTTTTTTTTTTTGTTCATAGTACAAAATTTATTAAGAGACAGCAATAATCAACTTGTTTATGCACAAACCATGTGATTTATTTCACATGTTTGATTTGAGTCATTTATTTCAAAACAATTAACATTATATTTTACTGCAATGTAATCTCTAGCAAATGTCAGAACTTTGAGACTGGCCTATAAAATCGCTTTGCTGAATGGGATGTTGGCACACTGAGAAGTAGGATTTGTGTGTTGCTATTCTGGAAGAAGTTTAAAGATCAAAGAACCAAACAATATATGAAATCGCTATCTTTGCGTTTGTAATTTTGTTTTGCTTTTATAATTTATTTATCCAAAGGCTGCAAATGTCAAGCTACTACCAAATATAATGTATTACCCTTATTTGTCCCAAAAGATTTGAATACTTACATTTCCAACGGTCAAGCGATTACGCTATATTACCTGTTTATTTACAAACATTTTGATTCGATCTTTAGTGTGGACATGAATTTTGCATATAACACCAACATTTTTTATATATATAATGTATACCATAATATATTTTTAAATGACACTGCACACTTTGTGTCCAAGCAGTTCCATACCCAAACCTTATGATTTCATATATGTGTCTCTCAAATTGTTACTTGTAGATTCTAATACTCCAGTCCTCCCGGTGTGCCATTTAATAATAGTCAGATATGTGTAGCATGCTGGTATTGTAGCAGTAGGTTTGAGAAACATTGCCTTAAAAGATGATTTGGATATCTTGCACATATTCCTATGTGAAAAGTCAAATCTTTCTGCTTGTGTAATGTTTTCCTAGGCAGGTAAAAAGTACTGTAATAGTAACCGTAGTAACTGCAAAGCTAAGCACATCTTGTGCTTGTCCAGAGTCTGGATGTCAATGATAGAAACTTGCAGTTGCGGGTTGGAGCACTGGGTTGTTTCCATTTCATGGTTTTGTGTCTTAGCGAGTAATGCTGGAGATATTCAGTCATGTCACTTTGCCCACCTTCACCTCTATGAAAATGCATGGGGGTCGAGAGAATGATCTGAAAAGCCCTTTATTCTTTTCAGGATGATGGGAGTGTTTTCATCGTGGCATTGTACACGTTCTTTCTAGCATGCATAGAAGAAGACTAAATAGTTGCTTTGAAGGTGGAATGCTTCTATATTGTGTTAGACACTGTCATAGGTGTATAAAGAACAAACGGATCTGGGCAAAACAAATCTTTTTCAAGCTGTAGGATCATGTTTTGTCCCCAAGAGCATTTGTTGTACAGTGTTAGAGAGGCATAACTGTATGAATTGTCGGTTTTGTACAATTATGAGAAGAAATACATAAGTGTCATTAATTCAACAGGAAATGTATTACTAACACAGAAGGTATAATAAGCAGCAGCTGGTTTCAGTAATCATTTATCAAATACTGTCAAAGTTTTGATTCAAGGTTAGGTACTTTCCTCAGCAGTATTTTCATTGTTGTAGGGTTGGGTCTTTTTCTCTTTCAAAGAAGTTGCTGGTGTCTTCTTATACATTTGGTTCTGTGGCTTGTTCTCGGAACTTTCACCTGTGCAAGTTGTTCAGCGTTTTCTTTTTCTGGTTAAGAGTCTTATTGCTGGTGTGTTTTTTCTGAGGTAAAACATCTTAAATACAGGGGAGTTTCTAAGGGGGCACAAATGCTTTCTGTCCGCTGTGTGCCTTCCCCTTAGTGGCTTTATATTTCTTTAAAATGACAGAGTGCAGAGCTTACTTCAGTTTGATGTGGTATTTGCATTTTCTGATTTCCTGGAACGGGTCTGGCCTTTTTTTGTAATCGATTGCTCTCGTTTCCCTTCTTAAAAATCCCCATTTGTAGCATATGACTTTTTTTTTTTAGATGTTATTAGATATATCAAATTCACAAAGTTTGCTCTTTTAACTTGACATCTTAACACTATTTTGAAGAAATAGTAATATTTTTATATCTGCCAAGAATTGTTCAGGTCTGTGCCTGCATGTTTACTACCAATACTACCTTTTAATGAACAGAAGAAAAACTAGAACAATAAACAGTTGGTTAGGAAAAGCAGAAATGTGGAGTAGTAAGAAAAGTGTGGTAATGTTTTCACCTGAAAAAGGAGCTGAGTTACCCTCATACACCCAATGACTGAGTCACCTGATTCAGTCGATCTCACCACAGGGCTGTGTTATTATTTAAAGTAAGTGTGTCCGTGCTGGATTACACAAGGTTGTTGTTTTTATCAGGTTAAATGACTGATATACTGGTTAGTATGTGATAGTGTTTAGACAGAAAAAGTTAGTCAGTGGCATGTGATTCAGTAGAAAGATTACACATCTTACTTGTTTGGCTACGACTTAGCCTTTTGGATTATTTTGAATGTGGCACCCAATCACATACACCTTGTGTCTTTTCAGCAGCCCATAATTGCTAGGGCTTTTACAGCCATGGCAACATGATAGATAAAAAGCTCACCTGTAGCTTGACTGGAACTGTAGCATTCCAGAGATTCCATTTTAGCAAAAATGTAAACAACTGGCATTGTGTCATACAAAAATACATAAAAAAGGAGCTGGAAAAAATTACCCACTGGGAAAATGTATTGGTCAATTATTGATTTACCTAAAGGAATGTGCTTTTGTCTTCTTTTTATTTGCTTAGTATGTGCTCGATTGAAAAGAGCACTAACCCTTAATTTAATGTTGAGGCTTAGATGATACATGAGTGCAGTCTGACAAAGGTCAGTTGAGTGGATGAATAACAAAGTTTTAGCTGTGTTATTCATCCACCCATTCTGTAGACATAGAAACCAGGTCTTACTCAGGTCTAAATTATGTCCAAACTTATCAAACCAGTCAGGTGTTGCTCAGCCTGAGACCCAACACTAGCAAATAGGAAAGGACACATGCTTAATGTTATTCATCCGCTTATCAATACCTTGCGTTTTTCACATGGTCTAGCTCCAAATACATAACTAGCTCATTTGTTGTCTTTCATTTACTCTTTCTAATCATTGAAATTACAGAGATTAAAAACAGAAATGTTACTTTACTTAGACTTATTCATTTATCCTGTGATATCACATGGCCAAGTCTCAGATTTATAAAATAGATTTACATTAATATTAATTAAAACAGATTCACATCTGGTCACTCAAACAACTTGGACAATAACCTGGTATACATGTGCTGCACTGAATTCAGTCTGTCGAACATGAGATGCATGTGAGAATGTATTTAACTAAAATGTTAATCATGATGCAATTTTAAAATTCCCAGGTGTTTGTGAACGCCTGTTTGCCAAACAATAGGGACAGTGTGCCTAGGGTTGTAATGGTATCAGTCATATCCTGTAGCGTTAAATCATATAGATAAGAGGCCAGTTTGATTACTTTTCTGGTGGTGTCTCTATGGTAATGCCTTTATCAAAAAACCTAAGCATATTTTTATGAACCTAAGATTAATTTATTAGTGGCCTGGTCTTGTGTCCCTTCTTATGAAGATAAATCAACATGTTTTTGTGTGTGTGCTTGCAGGCAAGAGAGACAGAAACATGGATGCCTCCAAATGTTGGGGAATCAGATGATGACCCCGACTCCTCTGGTGATTTCATTTTTAGCAAAGAAAATGTCGCCAGATTTGATGATGAGGACATTTACGGTGACGAATATGAAGAAAACTCAGGCTCTGGTGATGACAACCTGTCACCAGATGAAAAAGGATTAGCAACCCCCAAGGTTAGTGAATATTCTGCATATTAATGTATTGATTTAAGATAAAAACCTGTGAAATTGGACAAAAGGTAGAAGACCGTAATACTGCATAATGTGTATAAAAACTAATTTTTTGTATACTCCTTTAGATTGAAGAGTTTGATAATCACATCCCAGACATGGAGAATCCGATTAAGCCTCAGCCAACAGATAATGAGATACGTCTGGTGAGACAGAATGAAGTTGCTCACCCTCCCAGTGTCCATCTCTCTCACGCAGGAGAACAGAACATTTTTAACAAGACAGAAGTGCTGGCCGGTAAGATGCATTGATAATTGTAGGAAACATAACACAGTGGCTCTCATGGTGCAGAGACCATTTATAAGACTTAATCTTATTATTTATATTTATTATATAAGTAAGTCTTAATTAGGACCGAATTCCAAACTCATTGCATATACATGCCTACACTATTGCTCAACTGCAACTGCAACTAGAAGAAAACTAATGAAAATGTGAAATATTATTTGAAAATAGTGTTATGCAAATCATTTTCTTTTTATTATTTTATGTATATTGCCAAATGATAACATTTGTTTTCTATTTCTATATTAATTTTAGCTGTTATTGCTGGTGGTGCCGTTGGGCTGCTATTTGCTGTGGTTCTCATCCTCCTCCTCATCTATCGAATGAAGAAAAAGGACGAAGGCAGCTACGATTTGGGAAAGAAACCCATTTACAAAAAAGCTCCCACCACTGAGATCTACGCATGAACACACCTTCTCGAGCAAAATCATATGAACTGTGAACTCGCAGTGCTTCTGACGCACTGCTAGGCTCCATCTCTCTGTCCACCTCGAGAAACCGCAAACCAGCATCTCAAATGAAATCATGATTACTCTCACTATATATTAGATTTTTACCTTTATCAGGAGAGAAGGTGCTTTGTTGCAGCTGACATTTTCTGTATTGTCTGGTTTCCCATTGTTTTGTTCAAAGTAACTAGCCATTGTGTTCCTTTTCTTTACTTCACTGTTTTGTAACACTAAAAAGGTACAGATGGGGCCCATCTGCAGCTAAAACTATATGGATTCAGGGTCTGTACAAAACTTTGAAACCATCAACACTGACTATTTGCACACATCTGCGTCATTTAGCAGAAGTACATGCTGTGGGAAATGTTACTGTAGCATGTGCGTTTTTAAGGAAACTGTCCTTAAATTGGTAAACTGGTAAAATTGTCCAATCATAGTGGAAATTGGTGTAAATTGATACACGAGAATGCTGTTGAGCTTCTAAAAACTGATATTGGGGCATTAACATTTAATATAGATTTATTTTTAACATGGCACGTTCTTACATTCCATAGGTCTGTAGTAGTTATCAATAATCAGGTTTCAAGCTAAAATGTTTGTTGAGTAGCCTGGTCATAGAGTTTAGCTGCTCCTCTTATTCTCAGTTAAAAGGTACGCAACCTTTTTTGCAGAAAACCAGAAAAAAAGGACACTGCCGTTTTCTCATATCCAGGGGTCTGTAAATAGCCGTTGAAAATGTACACCCGGTACTTCTATTTACCAAATATTTAAATGCCAAAATGATTCTCTTCTTGTTTTGTCCTGGTATTAAACATAGGGTCAGTGACTTATTGTTTTTATATTGCTTCTTTACCAGGGCAAAATGAGAGTTTAAAATCGATGACCAATGCTTATACTAACTTTTGTTTTGTTTCTCAGTGTTTTTTTATTTTTTAGTCTTTTTATTTTCTGTCTGTTTTCAGTGTTTTCTGAAATACTTTTATTTTTGTTTTGTTATTATTATATTGTGTTAATTTAACTTTTGAATAGACTATTATATTGCCTTCCTTCAGGTCGGGGGTTTCTCCCCATCTAAGCTGTACATGTGATTTAGAAAAAGAAATCTATACACTAGTCGAAGATTTTTCAGAGTTTTGATGCATTTTTATATTGTAAGAGTTTTATTTCTTTTAGTTTTTTTCAAGTGATATATATTTATATTTTGTAGAAGGATGCTCTTACTAGTTACAAGATGAATGAATGAGCCATGTTATTTACATGGGGTGAAAGAAAGACCAGAAAGTAAGAAAATTTGCTGCTTTTTTCCCTTCAACACATGAAGTGAAATCATCAGTTTAGTAAGGAAATCAGTGGATTGTTGGTTTCTTCATGCAGGTTTCAATCTGATCAGAAATAAAGCTATTTTTGTGCACATTAATGAAGTGGCTGTCATTTTATATATTTAATTTGTAGCAGGTTGCAGATTTTATATATATATATATATATATATAGCTACATGCACAGTAAAGAACTGTTGGAAATCAGAGCCCCGAGACTGGACAATTCTGGACAGAATTGGTCTTCATGGAAGAATTGCAGCCAAACAGCCATACTTCTAATGTGGAAACAAGGGTAACTGAGTCAATTATGCACAAAAACCTAGAAACTGTGGTACATAAAAATGGCAGCAGTGCTCTTAACTAAAAGTGAAATATTTGGCTGTAGCAAAAAAACAGGTTGCTTTGAAAAGGGCTTGAGAGTGGTACAATAATGAGTGTCTGTGGGCAACAGTAAAGGCATGGTGGAGGTTTCTTGTAGGCTACATGCCTGCAAATGGAGTTGAAGAGATTTGGTCAGTTATAATGGTGTCCACAATGCTGGTAAATACAGGCAAATACTTATCCATCGTACAATACATTCAGGGAAGTGCCCGATTGGGCCCAAATTGATTCTGCAGCAGGACAATGACCCTAAACATACAGCCAATGCCATTAGGATCCATCTCCAGCATAACAAAAGTCCTGGAAGTAACAGTTTTGACCTCACAGAAGATGTGTAGTAAGTTCTCCAAGATGAGTTCATTTAAAAACTGTATGTAAGTGTACCTAAAATAATTCATTCATCCTTTTTTTTTCATTCATTTTCACCCGCTTATCCGTAATTCGGGTCGCGGGGCAGCAGTCTAAGCAGGCCCCCGCCTTCGACTGCTGCCCAATCCTCACAGCACCGTCCCTTACGGTCCCTCCTGCAGGTGGTGAGCCCACGGGAAGGTGGCCCCACGTCACTCCGACGTCACGGACCTTGATATTTCCCTCGTAAGGGACCCCCGGAGCATAGAGGGTTAAGGGCCTTGCTCAAGGGCCCAAGAGTGGCAGCTTGCCGATACCGGGGCTTGAACCCCAGACCTTCCGATCGGCAACCCAGCGCCTTAACCGCTGGAGCCACCACTCCCCCTTACCTAAAATAATGATTTACCAAATATTGATTTGATTTTAATTTCTCTCCTGCATTCTTACTTTACAGCGCGCACTCGCTCGCTCGCTCGCTCTCTCTCTCGCTCTCTCTTTCTCTCTCTCTCTCTCTCTCTCTCTCTCTCTCTCTCTCCCCCCCCATATATATATATATATATATATATATATATATATATATATATATATATATATATATATATATATATATATATATATATATATATGGGTGCCATGCTTTAAAAGTTTTTTTTTTAAAGTATTATACTTTAAAAAAATTGTATATATATATATATATATATATATATATATATATATATATATATATATATATATATATATATATATATATATATATATATAATTTTCAGAGCTGTCATTTCTGACTTTTAAAGTATGACTCACTGATAATCACTTAAAACAAAACACTGAACACTAATTCAGTGTAGGTTTTCTATTGATATAGTCCCCTTCTGGGGAATTTCCAGGGTTTTTTCCACTGAATGTTGCAATACATAGTGTGATAGTCTGCTAAGTATATATTTGTCACTGTTAAATATTAATAATGACCAGATCACTTAATATGAATGCTAAATATTACAATTTATTCATTAGCTTCCAATTTCTATTAAAAGTTATTTAAAATTGTAAGCCACCAGGGTCATTAACTTTCATGCTACTGTAGTACATGGAAGCTTATGGCAAAATACAACATCTGTTGTGTAAGCCACACCAAAGTACTCCCTAATTTAAAATGTTTTGCTAAGGCTGGTTTTTGCTGAAGAATGCCAACAATATGCAACACCAACAATATATTAAAAAGTAAACGTGCCCAAAGCACTAAACAATTACTAAATGACAGGTGAAAATGATCAAATATATTTATACTGTGCCTATGCTAACATTAATATAAAGCACATCAAATAAGGAAAGTGCTTTGTTTAATATTATGTTAAATATGTGTTCCCTCCTACACACAGTATGCACTAAATCATCCAAGAGCTTAAAGCCAGTTTAGATGCGAGCTTGTCTTCGCTTTATACACCATTTACCATATTTTAAATATAATGTTTTTTAAATCCTATTCAAATGAATCAGCCCAGGGTACACAAAATCATCCCATTTGTAATATATATGATTAATATTGTCATAATGTATTGCCTCAGAATTATGCCAATTGTAGAATTTTTTACAAAATTGTTTGCACATTATTAATTAAGCTTAAGCCGGCCTCATCTACTATGTGTCTTTATGATGGAAAAAAGATGGTTAAATGTTATCAAAACATTTATTATGTTTAATTAATTACTAAAGGTTTTTCCCCCTAAAGACAGTAGTTTCTTTACAAAAAAATGTAAACATGTAGAGAAATCAAATGTTCCACTTTATTATATGAAATAATATCATAAGGGCTCTAGCTTACATTTCAACCAACAGAAACTGAAATGTGTAATGGGAGACTTTCTCATGAGCAGAAAGTGAACCTCGATTCTGTCCTTGAAGGTAAATACAGGAAAAATTCCTTTTTCTCTCCTTTTATTCATTAAACAGTCTTTTCAACAGATGAAAGATGAAAGTCTGTTTCTGTTTTTTAGTAGCGATTTCTATTTATTTTATTTTTTTATATTAATTTGAAAAGTATACAAGGATGAGACACCAATCAACCTTAAATGTTAAAACCACATACCTAATAGTGTGCCACCAAAATAGCTCTGACCCACTGAGGCATTGACTCCACAAAAACTCTGAAGGTGTACTGTGGCATCTGACACCAAGACATTAAGCAAGAGATCCTTTAAGTCTAGTAGGTTGTGAGGTGAGGTCTCCATGGATTAGACTTGTTTGGCCAGCACATTCCACAGTTGCTTTTGTTAAAGTCATTTAGATTCATTTTTCCTGCATCAAGCAGAAAAGCAGGACAGTTTACTTTCTTCATAGTATATCTTACTTATTAACAGGTGCAACTGTAAGGGAATATTTACTGTTATTTAATTCACCTGTTAGTGGTTTTAATATATATATATATATATATATATATATATATATATATATATATATATATATATATATATATATATATATGATGTATGTATGCATTTATGTATATAGGAGGTGGTAGCTTAGTGGTTAAGGCGTTGGACTCAAGGTCACAAGTTTAAATTCCAGCACTACTAAGCTGCCACTGCTGGGCCATTGAGCAAGGCCCTTAACCATCAACTGCTCAGTTATGAGTCTCCTGGGAAAAGGGTGTCTGCCAAATGCCATAAATGTGAATATATGCAGTAGTTTACTAAAACTACTTTTATTAGATTATAATTGTCTCTTTTTATATATGTAATCCATGCAAGTCATGTACCAAACTCAATTAGACATTTGACATACAAGACAAATAAAAAAATGCAATAGTGACTGAAACTCACACATAATAATTAATAAATAAATAAGCAGACAAAACTCTGAGCCCAGGCACCATAATGTGTGCAAAGAGGGTGGATGAGTCTCACATATCCAGTCCCTTTGTGAAGTTGCAATAGAGCCTGTCACCCAAATACAGAAGTATTCTAATGCCTCGGGGGTTTGCATACATCCCAAAAACACACATGGTATTAGACTATTGGCCAATTAATGGCCAATCTATTAGTTGGAATGCTAGGCCTTGGTAAGCAAAGCTCATAAAATCTGGTTTGTGAGATGTACCATAGGGATCCATCATTATATACACTAGTGCTGATAACTGGGTCTGGCGGGTCTGGTGGTCTGGGTCTGGCGGTGGTGCTTTGTGGAAGAGGGCTTTTAGAAAAAAAAAAAAATCTCGAATTGGAGAGAAATCACCTGTAGAACTAATTGTAATTGTAATTGCTTTTAAGCATAGAGCTGTATAGGTCTTCATTTGCTGCCACATATTTACTAGGAGAAAAGAATATGTGGGATGGCAGGTAGTTGATGCACAAACATCATACGACATACATAATTTTTTGACATTCCTGGGAGAGCATGTGTATGTATATACAAAATAAAATGTTCAGGGGCTTTTCACTGCCCTTTGTGATTTACAAAAGTAAAATAGAAATGAACCTCCCTTGCAATTTAACTGTCCTTTTCTGTTTAATAAATTTCAACATTCATAACTACTCTTGTAATCTTGTTTACATATATTAAACTGATTTCTTTTATTATGTGCTCTCACAAGTTAATAATCTCAATATGTATCTTTTTCCTAATAATATTCTCTGGACATATTGAAATTGTCATGTGTTACCTGGGTTTAGTTTATGCTAATGTGTTTCTACATTTCCTTTATTCAACCTTCTATATAAATTTCTATATAATCAATTATATATTATCAAATATATAATATGACAGATAATCGAATGAATTCATTGATTAGACATTGTGTAAAAACTGTTACTGTCTGATAAACCCCTGAGACTGGAAACCATTGTGAACAGTGTGTTCTATTGTCATCATATGGAGGTGGAAATGGTTACTGAAAATGCTGTTGTTGTTGTAAATGAAATGAAACGGAAAATGCTACAGACGTACCAGACAATCACAGGCCAGGAAAACTGAAGGACAACTATTTGAAATCATTCCAGATGTGGGTCGATTCTATTTCCAAAGTCACATGGTGGTTAAAATTGTGCCGTGCCTGTCAAAAATTTGGGAACACCTACTCTTTTATCATTTTTGCAATGCTTGTTCCTTTTGTTCACATCCAAATTTGACCTTTTTGGCTCTAACAAAAGAGCTTATGTAAGACAGAGAAAAAGAGAAACAATCTTATTAGACTGTCCTCACACCAACTGTCAAACCTGTAGGTGGACGTTTAATGGTTTGGGGTTGTTTTGAAGCAGCAGAGATTGGAGATTTTTTCTGGGAGAAAGGAATACTGAACCAATATGGCTAGTATTCCATATTTTAAAGCCACTCAATTTTATCTGAACTGCAGCTCAACAAGACAATGATCCAAAGCATAAATCCAAGCTCTGTAAGCTTTGTATGCTTTAGATTGCAAGTATTCAGCTGGAGTGTTATCTATCATGGAATGGCCTGACCTGGATTGCAAGGTCAATATATAAATGTACATATGTTAAACTTTATTTTCACCCATAGCATTAATGAACAGCTTTACACACTCTAACATAATATAATGTTTGTTTAAAGTAAGTCTTCATACCGTTAAATTACCTAGTGTGTTGGATATAAACAAAGGAAGCATGTAGGTGTAAATATTAAAATACTAGGCATTTCCAAACTTTGGAAAAGCACTGTATATTTTTTCTTGTGTAGTTATAGACTACTGGAAGTAAAATGTAATAAATAGTATTTGCAGATTCTAACATAAACACAAATGTGAAATGGCTGACATGAAGCCTGTAAATGAAACCTGAGAAACATGCAAATCTATGAAGAGAAATGTTTATACATGATGCCAACAGTATCCAAAGCACAAAAAGTAAACAGGAAGTGTTTCCGAAAACCAAAGTGGAAAAGGAAAATCCAAAAATATCGGAACGTTAATCAGAAACAGAGACTTTTAACAAGCACAGGTCATACATTTGAGGCCACATAATGTCTGGGGACTGGGTACTGCTTAACTTATAGTTCAGCAATTCACTCTCAGAAAGAATAGGAGTTTTTTTCACAGAGCTCATAGCAGCCAGGAAGTAGTAAATGTTCAACATTATTTATATGCCCTGTGAACACTGTTCCTGAAACAACTTCCTTTTATGTTATCTCGCAGCAGTTATTACACAAACACATAAGCTGGCCTAAGAGTTTTAGGCTGAATGAAAACATCCAGTATAACTGGTAGTGCTACATGAGATATCCTTTTTCCTTCTTGTCTTCTTATAATTACTATTATTATTACTACTACCACTATTAATAATAATAATAATAATAATAATAATAATAATAATAATAATAATAATAGTAAGAATGGGAGATGCCATTTAGTACTTAGTTAGCTGAAGTAGGGGATGTATTTGTATATATTAATTTATTTGTGTTTGTGTGTGTGTGTGTGTGTGTGTGTGTGTGTGTGTGTGTGTGTGTGTGTGTGTGTGTGTGTGTGTGTGTGTGTTTATGATCTTCGGTGAAAGTGGTAAAACAGTTATATCATTGCCCTCTCCTGGTAAAATAGGGGTACTGCAAGTTAAAGTTTGTTTTACTTAGTTACTCTGAAGTCTTTTGGGACAACATGGTTCAAGTTAATCGGGACAGTCTTATAATGCAATAAGTGGAGAGTGAATACTTGAAGAACATTCAGCCCAGACATATCCACCCCAGCCCACCATCACTTACTTGCTGTTTGCACAAAATAGAAATCACATGGACTTTATTGTTGTATACACAGAAATCAGTCGTTACACTATACAATGAAATGTTTACTCTCTGAATCCTCCCAGCATTCTATGGCAAATTATAGGAACATAATGCACTACAATTGCTATAGTGCAAATGTAAGAAATATAAGTGCACAATGTGCAATGTAAACACTGACTTGCTAACTTGCAACTTTTTTGTGTAGACATTAGTTACTCTTTTGAACATCAGCAGCTGCTGATATACAAGTTGAAAGACTCAACAGTATGTACTGACTGAATTTATTACACCTAAATTCTTTCCCAATGACCACTCAGTAAATTCTAAATGACACTGGCTGACCACCAATGTTTGTTCAGGACTTATTTTCGTTTTGAAATCTCTTCTTAGTAAAGTTAAGTAAAAAATAATAAATTGATTTATGACTACTCAGTAGTAGCTCAGTGGCTAAATTTTGGACTAGTGATTGAAATAGTGAGGTAAAAACCTACACCAAAAAGCTTCCACTGCTGGACAAGGCATGAAGGTTCAAAATCATGATGACTAAATTAATAATAATAATTATAGTAATAAATGAGTTACTTTATACATTTTGGTTTTTGGCAAATCAGATTACAAATTAAGTACATAAAGGTGAACATTTTTCACTTTAAATTTAATAAAACAAGGGGAACAAGAGATAAAAATAAGTCTTTGGCCAATGGCTTAACCAGAGTGACTTACATTTTATTTAATGTATACAACTTATTAATGACTTCTTGAGACTTTCTAAATATAACTTAACTTTCAACTTTAAAAAAAAATTAATAAAAGTTCAAATTAAACTGGAAAATTGAACAAAAGAACAAAGCACCTTGTTAGCCAGGGTTAGTTGTTACTTGTGAGCTGTGCTTATTATTGACTTGTGAAAGGCCTGGGATAATGTTCACACAGTTTTTGTGTTGTTGTTGTTTTTTGCCAACTTTGTTTATTATTTGTGATTAAACTTTCTGCTCATGGATCCAGAAGCCCTCTTACACTTAAAATGAGTGCACAATGTATGAGCATATGAAACACTCACAATTGTGGGTAAATTACACAGTTATAGATGTAATGTGCATTAAATGGTATGGAAATAAGGTTAAATAGGAAGTATAGAAACTTATTTAGACCTACCAGTAAGCATGCAAAAATTTTATCACATTATTTATTTATTTATTTATTTATTTATTTATTTATTTATTTATTTATTTATATTGTGTTATAATGCTACTGCAGTAAATAACATTTAAAATTTTTGTTACACGTTTATTTAGCTTGATATTTCTTTAATGTAATGTTTTTTAAAGTAATGTGATTATTTGTTTTATCTTATGAAGCTGAATTCATAATTAGTTATGAATACTGAACATTTTCAAAACCTTTTTATTATTTATTATTAAACCTGGTTGCTGCTATAAGAACTCTCTTATAGAATGTTACTTAATCTGAAATTTTAATTATATTCAATTTCATTTCTATTGAGAATGTAGGCATTAAACAAATCTGAAAAACATAAAATTACTATTAAAATTATAACAATGTTTTTAGCAGTAATATAGTTTAGAATAATACAATTTCTCATCACTGTGATCATTTAGTAATAATTGCTATATTGAAACACGGGTATTGTTTTACGTCTTGATTTGGAGAATTATATATATATTTTTTAAATATCATGATTAAATATGTAGTAAAACGTTAAAGCTTAAGTAATGATATTTATGAGCTGAATGAGCTGAATGAGCGGACTATTTCAAACCACAAAGACATAATTTACAGAACCCACACCTATATTCAAACCTATAAACTTCATCTTCCTTCCACTAACATATGGACACACACATGCACATACATACACACATAGAGGGAGAGAAAAAGAGAGAAAGCCAGATGTAACTGTGGGTGAACTTTGCAAAACATCTGATAAAATGAGTTGTCAGAATGTCTGAAATAACCAGATGACATTTTGTGAAAGGCAAGTTTGCTTTAATACATTTATTTAATCAAGTGGTTTATAATTATTAGATTATCTGTAAATATTTTTAACTTAATTTAAAATTATGTCAGTATTCAGCAAACTAAAGTATAACAAGATTGTGTTGAAAGAGTTACATTTATGGTCTACATCGACTATATTCACCACAAGAGGGAGCTATAAGCAGGGGAACCTTTCTGCTTTCCATTTGGCCTACATGTAACGACAAATGATTCTTCTTAATCTACAACATATTGATGCCAGTAATCAGTATATGTTTATCCATATATAGCCCGCAAGATTAGAAATGAAATAAGTAATTTAACTAAACGATAAGACTCCAATTTAAACAACCTATGGTTTACAGTAATGGTCAGATGAGGATATATTCTCTCTGCTTCATTTTTTTGTTTTTGCTCGTCACCATTTCGTTACGTCTTAGAGTGAGTTCACACTGTTAAGCTCATTTGGGCCCTTAAGCACTAATTACAAACGAACCTCATAAATACATATGCTGCAAAAAAAAAAAGTTAAATAACAATCAGGAAAACATATACTTTCACAAAAGAAATATATATATATATATATATATATATATATATATATATATATATATATATATATATATATATATATATATATATATATATATATATATATATATATACAGTATCTCACAAAAGTGAGTAGACCTCTTATATTTCAGCAATCATTTTAGTATCTTTTATAAAAACTACAGAAATGTAACTTGGATATTGGATATTTGTTAAAATATCAATATTTTGAGTGAGCACCATTGTTATGTAGCACTGCCTTAATTCTCCTGAGCATGGAATTCACCAGAGCTGCAAAGGTTGTTCCTCTTCTACTCCTCCATAATGACATCACGGAGATTTGCTCAATTAGGATTCAGGTCTGGAGACATACTTGGCCACTCAATCACGCTCACCTTCAGCTTCCTCAGTAAGGCAGTTGTAATCTTGGGGGTTATTATTATATTGGGAAATTGGCTTTCGGGCCAGTTTCTAAAGGGAAGGCATCATGTTCTGCTTTAGAATGTCATAGTACATGTTGGAATCCATGTTTCTCTCAATGAGCTACAGATTCCCAATACCAGCAGCACTCATGCAGCCCCAGACCATGATGCTACCACCACCATGCTTGACTGTAGGCAAGACACAATTTTCTTGGTACTCCTCACACATGCTGGACATCATCTGAGTCAAACACGTTTATCTTAGTCTCATCAGAATACAGGACATTATTCCAGTAATTCATGCTTTTGGACATGTCTTCAGCAAAAACAGCTCTCTTTTGGTATGACATCTATGCAAACCGAATTGTTGCAGTGAGGGGCATATGATCTGAGCACTGACAAGTGGGCCTTCCGCTTCTGCAACCTCTAAAGCAATGCTGCAGTACTCACGCATCTGCTTTTTAAAGCATCTTCTGCACCTGACACACAGCACAAGGACTCAACTTTTTTGATCGCCCCTTAGCGAGGCCTGTTCCGAGTGTAACCCCACTTGAAAAACCTCTGTATGACCCTGGCCACTATACTGTAATTCAGTTTCAGAGTGTTACTGAACTTCTTATAGCCTAGGTCATCTTTGTGGATTGTAAAAACAATTCTAATTCTTAAATCTCAGAGTTGATTTTCTTGCTTTGTTTGATTTTCTTGGTATGGTTGTCATGTTTAGATTTTGTTAGAAACCTTTAGCTTAAACTGAATAGCACTTTTTATTTCAGCCTTATTTTATTTTCTAATGCCAGAATTTGAATGCCAAAAAGATTTTATATAAGTGAAGGCATAAGGAAAACTATGACTCCTTACCTTTAGCTAATAATACATGTCTCTCTCCCTGTCACTCTCTCCCTCTCTTTTTCTCTCTTTTATTGCTCTCTCTCTGCCAAGTCACATATGCTGCTGAGGTACCCGTCCCTTTCTACTTACCCAACCTGACTGATTAATCCTGATGCTCTACCTTTGGATGGAGTTCTTTTTGATTGGAGACCACTCGCTGCTGTTGACGGTGGTTCCAAATTAACAGTCTAAAGATCCACGAGGTTACTGTCGAGTGGGATAAACTCAAGAACCATGAAGAAGATTTTGGGCTGCTACAATGGCTTAGGGCTACCATCACCAGTTTTACAATCTCCATCCATGAACAGCTGATAACCTCAACAATCATGGAACTATAATGAATGGAAATTCGATGTCACCCAGATTAGGATGGGTTCCCTTTCGAGTCTGGTTCCTTCCTCATACCATCTCAGGGAGTTTTTACCTGTTGCCACTGGCTTGCTCATTAGGAATAAACTTCTAATCTAATTTATAAATTAAAAATTTTAAATGTTTTAAATGTTCATATTTTTATTTTTGTAAAGCTTTGGGACAATGTCCATTGTTAAAAGTGCTATGCAAATAAAACAGAATAAAAAAAAAAGTATTTTCTCTTTTCCTTCCATGTGCTGTTCATTATTTGACAAACTGAATAATGCAAGTTCTACAAATGTGACACCATGTATATATATATATATATATATATATATATATATATATATATATATATATATATATATATATATATATATATATATATATATATATATACCTGTTGTTTTTTTTTCTTTATTACATTTTTAAGCCAATTATTTGTATTTATTGGGAAACATATGCATTCATAGTGTGAGAAAATGTGTGACACGAGTGTTAAAATTTCCCTCAATCTTTATTTTCTTTTTGTACTTTTGCATTCTTTTTTTTTTGCATGGGCCTTGTTTTACATAATCCATTGACCAGATGCAGAGCTACAGACGTGACAACAAATAACTCTGGCTTCTTGGCAGGAAAATCTCACTCTTTATTTGTCTTATTCATGCTAACCCCTGAGCAATGTATGTGGCTTTTGTCTCTGGCACTGTACCTTGATACCACTAGTGTACTCTGCTATAGTTTGCACAGTGGCATGATGCCAGTGGAAGAGGTGTGGGTTGAGAAACATGAACACAAAAGAAATGTTCTTGCCCTCATATGCTAGCAGAGAGCTAGTAAACCGCAGGCCAGTGGACATTTCCTCCTTTTTTCCCCTTCAGCTCCCCCTTCTGAAAACATCCTGAGAGAAGAGTACATGTAGCATGGTCAGGCATAAAATGTGCTGTGTTCACTGTTTTGAATGCCAGTGCTGCGGTTTTCACCCCTGGCTGAGTATGTTTATGTATACATCGTGAGTTTCACCTTGGCGATCCAAAATGGGTGTGCTCAAGTCTGAAACAGCTTGGAAACCAGGCTTTTTCTCACAAAAAACCACTCCAGATCCTGAGTGTCATTCCTTTCAAAATGTAGGTTGGCTGTTGGTTGCCATAAACGAAGACCGAGTGGGTGTTTGCAGAATACCATTGCAAACGGTCCATAACCCCGGAGATGGGGATATATAAACGTATGGACCATGTATGAATGAACAGGAAGATGTCATTTATACATTTTATGGACGTAAAATCTCAAATTAAATCTTTGTTTAAAATAAGACTTAATGCACCAAAAGCACGATGAAAGCTATACTACTTTAGAGGTGCAATGTATTATAGAAACCTGTGTGATCGTGCTACATTTATTAAACTATTTGTATTGCAAGAAATACTTCCCAAAAAAGAAGTTGCTTATCTAACAGAAACTCTTTTAGTTTACTGGCAGCATTATATATTGCAATTACTAGATCTATTATTTTGCAATATTAGCATTATATCTTTTGATGATGATGATAATGTCACGAAAAAAAATAAACGCTTAGACTATAAAAGGCTAAACATTTCCTGAAAAAGATAATGTTTATGATAAATTACAGTCCACATTTTGTTCATTTTGTTAAAGATTAAAACAACATCACAGTGTCACCTAATAGAAGGGAATGAAAATAGCCTTTTTATGTTAAGAATTACGAAAGTAGTGATGAATGCACAGTGCACACAGTGCATGCATAACGGGAACCTTTCCACAAATAAAACTATGCATAGTTTCAGTTTCAAGGTGTAGTTACTGCCAAATCTCTATAACCATAAGGTGACTTCTGTCATCTAATTATTTCTGTAGCACAGCTTACTATTTATGACTCTAATACAGCAATCAGATTAATGGTGTGATAAACTAATGTGCCTGGATTGCTGCAGCAAATTTTATGTGTGAAATAGTTTTAGAGTGAATACACTGACAGCATGCATCAAATATGGTGTGAAGTCAAATCATTTAAAAGAACATTTATATAGGGTTTATGAGAGTTCCTATTATGGCACAATATATTATACTATAATATAACAAAAAAATGCTGTCTTGAATGCAAGTTGGATTTATTGACTGGAACACGGGAAGTTGGAATAATGAGATAATCTTGGTTGTATATATTTTAATCTGGCAACCAAAAGGAAATGAGGAATGTCAAAACGTATGCAAGTGAGTTTGTGTATTGAAATATCATGAAATGTGTTTAATCAGAGGTTTCCAATGTGGCCTTTGTGAGTGGTGGAAAAGTTTTGCTTGATATTCAGGATTAGTGTAATATAATTTTTAATGCATTCTACAAACATTTAATGCCCGATCCCAATATTCTCCTTGATATGCCTTATTGTCTGGATATTCCAGCAAATGCACGGATATGTCCAGAATGCAGCAGCAAGGGTCCTTTACCAGGACCAGGATCTTTCAATCAACTTTCGTATTGATAATAAAATGTTACTGCTGACATATACAGCACTGAATGTTCTCGTGCCACAATACCCGAGTGAACTTTTGGCCAATGCAGGCTATTTGGTATATTTGTTTAATCATGCATTTTGTGAAAAGGTTTTTCTTTGGTAAAGGAGCAGATCTGGGTGGGTCATGATTATAATGTATGATTATATAATTATAATGAGATCCCTCATGTCTGTGTTAACTTCTGGCTGTCCCTTTTATTTGTCATAGATAGTCTCTTCTTGTTGCCCCCACCCTCAACCTCTCCCTCACACTATGTCGAGTTTAGCATGCTGTATAGGTACCAGTGATTTTGTCCCTTTCTTCTTTCTAGAACTGCCTGATGCAGTTACGTTTACATTTATGGCATTTGGCAGACGCCCTCATCCAGAACGACTTACAATTAAGCAGTTGAAGGTTAAGGGCCTTGCTCAGGCTGGCAGCTTGGTGGTGTGGGGATTTGAACCTTCCAATCCAGAGTCTAATGCCTTAACCACTGAACTACCATCTCCCACCCCCCTGATTCATCCTGACACTCACGATGGAGTTCTTTTCAGTTGGAGATGACTCGCTGCAGATGGTTCCCCATGAATAGTCTAAAGGTCCATGATGTTATTGTGGAGGGTTAAACTCACTAACCATGAAGATGGATTTGGACTGTAAATAATATAAACATGTCGGCTGCAAAGGCTTAGGCTACAGTTGCCATGAACATGAACAGCCATGAACATTCTAGTGTCAGTGAACTGTTGACTACCTCAACAATGGTGGAACTCTAATAACTAGACATTTGAGGTCACCCAGATGAGGACTTTAGAGTCTGATTCCAATTAAAGGTTCCCTCCTCATACCACCTCTGGGAGTTTTTCCTTGCCACTGTCGCCACTGGCTTGCTTATTAGGGATAAACTAAAAAGGGATAAACGTATATGAACTAATTAAAAAATTTTTAAAAAAATATACATATATTGTATTCTGTAAATCTGCTTCTGGAACAAAGCGCTATGCAAATATATTAAACATTAAACACTGTTAGATATTTGATTAAGGTTAATATCCAGAATAGCACTATTAAAAGTGGTATCTTAATGTGTATATAATATATACAGTATCTCACAAAAGTAAGTACACCCCTCACATTTCAGCAACCATTTTAGTAGATCTTCGCAAGGGAAAATACTATAGAAATGAAACTTGGATATACTTTAGAATAGTCAATGTGCAGCTTGTGTAGCAGTACAGATTAACTGTCCTCTGAAAATAACTCAACAAACAGCCATTACTGTCGAAATAGCTGGCAAAAAAAAGTGAGAACACCCTAACATGTAAATGACAGCTGTACGTCGTTTAACCGTGCAAAGCCACATGTCTTATTGATCATGTTTATGTTTTTGTCTGTTAACAGTACTATACAAATTTATGTATCTTGTATTAGAGCAGTTAAAATTTGCTGCTTTGGGTACACTTTTCTCATACTGACCACTGAATGTTCAACATGGCACCTCATGGAAAAGAACTCTGAGGATTTGGGAATTAGAATTGTTGCTCTCCACAAAAACGGCCTATGTATAAGAAGATTGGTAACACCCTGAAACCGAATGTTTCAGTACAGTGGCCAGGGTCATACAGAGGTTTTCCAAGCTGGTTTCCATTTGGAACTGGCTGTAAGTCAGGTACAAATGCTGGTTTCAAAAGTATTGCATGAGTGCTGTTGGAGAACTGCAGTTCAAAGAGAGACACATGGATTCCAACAAGTACTATGACATTTTGAAGCAGAACATGATGCCCTCCATTTAGAAACTGGGTTTTCCAACATGAAAACAGCCCCAAACACACTGCCAAGATGACAACTGCATTGCTGAAAGGGATGAAGTGACCCAGTATGTCTCCAGACCTGAATCCTATTGAGCACCTGTGGGGCATCCTCAAGCGGAGGGTGGAGAAGTGCCATGTGTCTGACATCCAGCAGCTCCGTGATGTCATTATGGAGGAGTGGAAGAGGATCCCAGCAACAACCTGTGCAGCTCTGGTGTATTCCATGCCCAGGAGGATTAAGGCAATGATGGAAAACAATTGTGCTCACAAAAAATATTGATACTTTGGACACAGATCTGACATGTTCACTTAGGGTGTACTCACTTTTGTTGGCAGCTATTTTGACAATAATAGCTGTATGTGGAGTTATTTTTAGAGGACAGTAAATCTGTACTGTTATACAAGCTGCACCTTGACTACTCTAAAATATGTCCAAGTTTTATCTATATAGTATTGTCCCTTGAGAAGGTCTACTACAATGGTAGCTGAAATGTTATATATATATATATATATATATATATATATATATATATATATATATATATATATATATATATATATATATATATAGCACCTGGAGATCTATCTCTATCCCCAAGTCTTTGTGCTTTGTGTTGCTCTATTTTCACGGGCAAGGTTTGAACTTGCGAGGGGAGGAATGCGATACAATAACTAAGAGAAAAAGAGGAAAAATTAGGAGAAAAGGTGCCAGAGATCAAGACAAAGAAAGGAAAGAAATGAGGGGAGTACGTGTAATAATGGGCGGGAGAAATAAAAGGATAGAGAGTAAAGAGGGAAGGAAATTGAGAGAAATATGAGAGAGAGAGAGAGAGAGAGAGAGAGAGAGAGAGAGAGAGAGAGAGAGAGAGAGAGGAGGGGGTAATAACGACATTATTTGGAGTAAGTTGTGTGCAGTGTTCACTAGCAGGGTAATGCGCGCAGAACTCTGCCAGACTCCGTAACGTTCACACCTTTTTGGATGTCCATCGCACTCTCGGACTTAAGTGATGGAGCGCAACTGCATGTGCAAGCAATTCGCCCCATTATGGTTTTGCGGGGTGTTAATCACAACTTTCTAATTTCCCCCTTCCATGTGACCCATGTGAGCATGTATCTTCACTTTCCAGGTTCCTTTCATGGTTGTGGAACGCTCATGTTCGCGCGTTTCTCCTGCGTCGAAACCCGCACGAAACTCCGAGGATGAACGTGCTCTCTCTGTCCTTCGGCTTCTGTGCGCTTGTGTGCATGCACTTGGTATCGCATACGCTTAGTCTCCAGCCCAGACCGAGGCTAACGTCCTTGGCAGTGCCAAGCGGTGCCAAAATCTCGCGCATACACACGGCCGGAGCGACGCAAACACACCGGGCAGCGCACGCGCCCTCGGGACTGAGCGCACGCGCCAGCGGAACAAAAGCCGTCCTCGAGACCCCTCATATCGCAAAAAGGAGCGAGAAAGTGAAGGACAAAGCGGAGGAGAGACAGACACCGAGACTACCGGCTGTCACACCTCATGATTACATGCTGTCTCTTTACTGGTCCCTGTCCACTGGGCAGATGAACCGGAGCGCGATGCACGAGGCAGGCATGGCTAACACCATAACGAGCTTTGTGGACAAAGGGCAAGGTATTGGCAACTGCAAGTACATTATTATTATTGCTATTATTATTAATTATTATTATTATTATTATTATTATTATTATTATTATTATTATTATTATTATTAAGAATAGTAGTATTGGTCATATAGAAGTCATTAGAGTTGACATTGGCAATATGAACTAATCCTCATGAAAACAAAATGCACAAAAGGACCAGGCAAAAGGAAATCCATGCTCTTCTAGTAGAGAAAAGATAAACTGGACTAAATATGATGAAACATGTTACGTGTAATCATAATGAATCGAAGTCCTGTTACACAACAACATTACACAACAGCAGCCGCTCGTATAAGCTACAAATCAATCATCTCCAGTTTAGTATATGCACTAATGCAAAGGTCTTATGCAGAAACTGGTTTGGTATGGGCAAATATATGGGTATCTTCAAGCTTCATATCGCTTCAAGCAGCCACAGTAACACATACAGCTCAACAGTGAGAGAACAAATCTGCAATCTTTTGCTGCAGTTTTGTAAAGATGTACACAAATATTTTCTAAGTGACTTAGAAGGTGCTAACCATTTCATTGCATAAAAGAACCCCTAAAATAGATCTGCCTTTTCAGATGCTTCGATTGAGTTATCCATATCTGTCACTTGCTTGGCAGGTGCCATTGTAACAATGCAATGTAATGGAATCAATGTTATTCTCTTTACCAATTATTTTATATATATATATATATATATATATATATATATATATATATATATATATATATATATATATATATATATATATGTGTGTGTGTGTGTGTGTGTGTGTGTGTGTGTGTGTGTGTGTGTGTTGTGGCTGGTTGGTGTATGCATAGTCATACATATTTAACAAGGGCAGGTGCTTCAATAATCATATTAGGACATATTAGGTTTAACTTTCTGTTACATTGACAAAGGGCAAACTTGGCAATATTTATTTAACTTAAATTTGAACTAATCCTTCCCCTTAATACTACAAAATTACATTAGTTTTGTTTTGCAATAATAATAATAATAATAATAATAATAATAATAATAATAATAACAATAATAATAACAAACTATGCTATAGTATACTATCTATAATGAAATAAAAATCCAATTGTTTGTTTGTTTTTTATAAAAAAACTTTTATGGGACCTGAGAATTATAGGGTTCCATTTTCCTGTAATCTGAACTCAGTTAGAACATTACACAGTAATACTAACGTCAATGATCCTTATTCTCATATTTGGCCAAAACACTGATAAAAAATGTTAAAACTTTTTTTGTGGCTTTCTAAACTTGATCATTTAAAATCATGATTGCTATTATCCAATCAGGTTTCAGCAGGCATTCGACAGGGCAACTTGGCCAAGTAAAAGCTATACAGTATCTGGTAATTTTATGCAACCTCAACAGGGGGCACTGTTCATGATTTAAAATTTTTAAGCTTACATGTCTGTTATTAAAAGCCTACAGTAAATTAATAAATTCTTCGGAATATTTGATATATTTTATATAATACTGGTGTATATATATATATATATATATATATACAGTGCCTTGCGAAAGTATTTATAAAATAAAGTAAATTTATTGGATATTTCAAACTTTTTTAACAAATAAAAAAACTGAAAAATTGGGCGTGCAAAATTATTCAGCCCCCTTAAGTTAATACTTTGTAGCGCCACCTTTTGCTGCGATTACAGCTGTAAGTCGCTTGGGGTATGTCTCTATCAGTTTTGCACATCGAGAGACTGAAGTTTTTGCCCATTCCTCCTTGCAAAACAGCTCGAGCTCAGTGAGGTTGGATGGAGAGCATTTGTGAACAGCAGTTTTCAGTTCTTTCCACAGATTCTCGATTGGATTCAGGTCTGGACTTTGACTTGACCATTCTAACACCTGGATATGTTTATTTGTGAACCATTCCATAGTAGATTTTGCTTTATGTTTTGAATCATTGTCTTGTTGGAAGACAAATCTCCGTCCCAGTCTCAGGTCTTTTGCAGACTCCATCAGGTTTTCTTCCAGAATGGTCCTGTATTTGGCTCCATCCATCTTCCCATTAATTTTAAACCATCTTCACTGTCCCTGCTGAGAAAAGCAGGCCCAAACCTTGATGCTGCCACCATCATGTTTGACAGTGGGGATGGTGTGTTCAGGGTGATGAGCTGTGTTGCTTTTACGCCAAACATAAAGTTTTGCATTGTTGCCAAAATGTTCGATTTTGGTTTCATCTGACCAGAGCACCTTCTTCCACATGTTTGGTGTGTCTCCCAGTTGGCTTGTGGCAAACTTTAAACGACACTTTTTATGGATATCTTAAAGAAATGGCTTTCTTCTTGCCACTCTTCCATAAAGGCTAGATTTGTGCAGTATACGACTGATTGTTGTCCTATGGACAGAGTCTCCCACCTCAGCTGTAGATCTCTGCAGTTCATCCAGCGTGATCATGGGCCTCTTGGCTGCATCTCTGATCAGTCTTCTCCTCATGGCCGCAGGAAGTGGGGGTGCTGGGGGTGCTGCAGCACCCCCTATTGGCGAAAGAGAGATTTTTTTTTAAATGTAGGCCTATTAAAAATATTTTGCACAATTTATAAATTCCTTATGAATATTTTAGGAAATGATTTTGACACACGTAGGCTATTAAGTGTATTTTGGATTTTAATTTAATTATTTTGATTATTTTAATTATATTGATTTTTCAAGTTCATTTGTAAAGCGCGTTTCACACGCGCGGGTGATTTTAGTTTGGCTTTCTCTGGCAGCGCGCAAACATAGCCTAAATGCCTTGCCCTTGTGGAAGAGAAAATTAGCTCTTCGTACCTTTTACAACAACATGAAGATATCAGAAAAAGAGATCGGTGGTCTCTTTCCTGCTCATGTTCCACATCCCTCTCAAAGCGCAGAGCGGTAGGCTATAACGCGTCTTTGTGTGGAAATATAAAACTGTTTTTTTTTTTTTTTTTTAAATGGATTCAACTTTATTATATTATGTTACAAGTTACCAGTATTTACTGATATTTATTTCAATGCTTTACAGGCTTTAGTGTGTTGTTTCTTTGTTTTTTTTTTGTTTTTTTATTATTTCAAAACAACCCTCCAACCACCGCAACACCGCCGGTATTTGGTCCACTACCACCGCGGTGGTAAAAAAAAAAAAAAGTGCCATCATCACAGCCCTATGTTATTTTTTTAAATGTATTCTAAATAGGCCCATAGGCTCATAGGTTTTTTTGTCCAAAAAAAAAAATAAACAAATTCACAGCACCCCCTTTTCAAAATGACTTCCAGCGGCCCTGCTTCTCCTTGTATGAGCTGTAAGTTTAGAGGGACAGCCAGGTCTTGGTAGATTTGCAGTGGTCTGATACTCCTTCCATTTTAATATTATTGCTTGCACAGTGCTCCTTGGGATGTTTAAAGCTTGGGAAATCTTTTTGTATCCAAATCCGGCTTTAAACTTCTCCACAACAGTATCTCGGACCTGCCTGGTGTGTTCCTTGTTCTTCATGATGCTCTCTGCGCTTTAAACGGACCTCTGAGACTTGATTACACACAGGTGGATTCTATTTATCATCATTAGTCATTTAGGTCAACATTGGATCATTCAGAGATGCTCACTGAACTTCTGGAGAGAGTTTGCTGCACTGAAAGTAAAGGGGCTGAGTAATTTTGCACGCCCAATTTTTCAGTTTTTTATTTGTTAAAAAAGTTTGAAATATCCAATAAATTTCGTTCCACTTCATGATTGTGTCCCACTTGTTGTTGATTCTTCACAAAAAATTACAGTTTCATATGTTTGAAGCCTGAAATGTGGCAAAAGGTTGCAAAGTTCAAGGGGGCTGAATACTTTCGCAAGGCACTGTATATATACAGTGAGGAAAATAAGTATTTGAACACCCTGCTATTTTGCAAGTTCTCCCACTTAGAAATCATGGAGGGGTCTGAAATTGTCATCGTAGGTGCATGTCCACTGTGAGAGACATAATCTAAAAAAAAAAAATCCAGAAATCACAATGTATGATTTTTTAAAACTATTTATTTGTATGATACAGCTGCAAATAAGTATTTGAACACCTGAGAAAGTCAATGTTAATATTTGGTACAGTAGCCTTTGTTTGCAATTACAGAGGTCAAACGTTTCCTGTAGTTTTTCACCAGGTATGCACACACTGCAGGAGGGATTTTGGCCCACTCCTCCACATAGATCTTCTCTAGATCAGTCAGGTTTCTGGCCTGTCGCTGAGAAACAAGAAGTTTGAGCTCTCTCCAAAGATTCTCTATTGGGTTTAGGTCTGGAGACTGGCTAGGCCATGCCAGAACCTTGATATGCTTCTTACAGAGCCACTCCTTGGTTATCCTGGCTGTGTGCTTCGGGTCATTGTCATGTTGGAAGACCCAGCCTCGACCCATCTTCAATGCTCTAACTGAGGGAAGGAGGATGTTCCCCAAAATCTCGCAATACATGGCCCCGGTCATCCTCTCCTTAATACAGTGCAGTCGCCCTGTCCCATGTGCAGAAAAACACCCCCAAAGCATGATGCCACCACCCCCATGCTTTACAGTAGGGATGGTCTACTTGGGATGGTACTCATCATTCTTCATCTTCCAAACACGTTTAGTGGAATTATGACCCAAAAGTTCTATTTTGGTCTCATCTGACCACATGGCTTTCTCCCATGACTTCTCTGGATCATCCAAATGGTCATTGGCAAACTTAAGACGTGCCTGGACATGTGCTGGTTTAAGCAGGGGAACCTTCCGTGCTATGCATGATTTCAAACCATGACGTCTTACCAACAGTAACCTTGGAAACGGTGGTCCCAGCTCTTTTCAGGTCATTGACCAGCTCCTCCTGTGTAGTTCTTGGCTGATTTCTCACCTTCCTTAGGATCATTGAGACCCCAAGAGGTGATATCTTGCATGGAGCCCCAGTCCGAGGGCGATTGACAGTCATGTTTAGCTTCTTCCATTTTCTAATGATTGCTCCAACAGTGGACCTTTTTTCACCAAGCTGCTTGGCAATTTCCCCGTAGCCCTTTCCAGCCCTGTGGAGGTGTACAATTTTGTCTCTAGTGTCTTTGGACAGCTCTTTGGTCTTGGCCATGTTAGTAGTTGGATTCTTACTGATTGTATGGGGTGGACAGGTGTCTTTATGCAGCTAACGACCTCAAACAGGTGCATCTAATTTAGGATAATAAATGTAGTGGAGGTGGACATTTAAAGGCAGACTAACAGGTCTTTGAGAGTCAGAATTCTAGCTGATAGACAGGTGTTCAAATACTTATTTGCAGTTGTATCATACAAATAAATAGTTTAAAAATCATATTGTGATTTCTGGATTTTTTTTTTATAGATTATGTCTCTCACAGTGGACATGCACCTATGATGACCATTTCAGACCCCTCCATGATTTCTAAGTGGGAGAACTTGCAAAATAGCAGGGTGTTCAAATACTTATTTTCCTCACTGTATATATACACACACACACACACTTTTTTTTAAATTATATATGGCACCACAGCAAGGGCTGAAAAGAATGGTATTTTATTTTTTTTAATTCTTTTTAATACATTTTACATTTAAAATTAGATACAAATTACAGATTCTAGTTTGAATTTTATGCATTTAATGTTTCGGAATAAAATAAAGCCATAGTTTTTATTAATCTTTTTCTTTTGTATTTGTTATAGATGAGCATGTGCCCCTGTTAAGGCACCAGAGGTATTACTTTAACATCAGCTCCCTGGAGAAGGAGGGACTGCTGGGAGCTGAATTACGCATTCTCCGAAAGCCCTTTACTGATCCTCTTAGAATCGCTGCCACTGAGGGCAAAACCTCTCTTCGACTTTACACTTGTGCCACAAGTAAGCAAAGGGCTATGCTGCTCCAGACGCAGCCTATAGAGGATCGCAGCATCCCAAAATGGGAGGTGTTTGACATTTGGAAACTATTCAAGAGTTTTAGAAATGCTGTTCAGCTTTGTTTTGAGTTGGAGGCATTGGATCGGGGCCACCCTTTGGACCTCAGGTCACTTGGCCTGGATCGATCAGGCCGGCAAAACAAGGAGAAGGCCTTCTTTGTAGTGTTTAGCCGCACAAAGAAGCACGGTCTCTTTTACAATGAGATCAAAGCACGCTCAGGCCATGACAACAAAACTGTCTATGAGTACCTTTTTACGCAGCGCAGGATGCGCAGGGCACCACTACTACGTCCCAAGAAACCCAACAAAAATCCAAAGGCAAGGTGCAACCGCAAGCAGCTGCATGTTAACTTTAAGGAAATGGGCTGGGACGACTGGATCATCGCACCATTAGAGTATGAGGCCTTCCACTGTAACGGAATCTGTGATTTTCCTATCCGCTCACATCTGGAGCCCACCAATCATGCCATTATCCAGACACTCATGAACTCCATGGACGCTAACTTGACCCCACCCACCTGTTGTGTACCCACCAGACTTAGTCCTATCAGTATACTCTACATTGACTCAGCTAATAATGTTGTGTATAAGCAATATGAGGACATGGTGGTAGAGAGCTGTGGCTGCAGATAGCTAAAGGTACAAGAAGAGAAAGAAGAGAAAATATCTTAAAGCAAGACATATTGTTATTTCATTACGTGGCATTAGTATCCTCTCTAATGCACATCTGACTACCACTAGACTTGAGCTTAAGCATATTATTCAGCACACTGGAATAGTTTGGAATAGATACATGTGTGGTACACTCTCTTATTTGTCAATCTATCAAAGTACACTAAGTTAAATACTAAAGTACACATGTGAAGAATGGTGTGTTAATTTCATCCATTTTCTTTATCTCCATTGATTGATTTTACAAATTTTACATTTTTTTTTTAATCACAGATCGTTGAAGTCAAGATATAAAATACTGTATTATATGTTTAGTAACTAAGGTATGTTTAAATCTAATTAATTGCATTAATATGCATATATATATATATATATATATATATATATATATATATATATATATATATATATATATATATATATATATATACTAAATATGTGTATATGTGTTTGTGTATATACATTTACACTCACCGGCCACTTTACTAGTACCAGGTTGGACCCCCTTTTGCCTTCAGAACTGCCTTAATCCTTCATGGCATAGATTCAACAAGGTACTGAAAACATTCCTCAGAGATTTTGGTCCATATTGACATGATAGCATCACGCAGTTGCTGCAGATTTGTCGGCTGCACATCCATGATGCGAATCTCCCGTTCCACCACATCACAAAGGTGCTCTATTGGATTGAGATCTGGTGACTGTGGAGGCCATTTGAGTACAGTGAACTTATTGTCATGTTCAAGAAACCAGTCTGAGATGATTCGCGCTTTAAAGATCAAAAGATGGGTACACTGTAGTCATAAAGGGATGGACATGGTCAGCAACAATACTCAGGTAGGCTGTGGCATTGACACGATGCTTAATTGGTACTAATGGGCCCAAAGTGTGCCAAGAAAATATTCCCCACACCATTACACCACCACCACCTGCCTGAACCGTTGATACAAGGCAGGATGGATCCATGTTTTTTTTTTAAGCCAAATTCTGACCCTACCACCCGAATGTCGCAGCAGAAATCGAGACTCATCAGACCAGGCAACATTTTTCCAATCTTCTATTGTCCAATTTTGGTGAGCCTGTGCGAATTGTAGCCTCAGTTTCCTGTTCTTAGCTGTCAGGAGTGGCACCCGGTGTGGTCTTCTGCTGCTGTAGCCCATCCGTCTCAAGGTTCGACATGTTGTGCGTTCAGAGATGCTCTTCTGCTTACCTCGATTGTAATGAGTGGTTATTTGAGTTACTGTTGCCTTTCTATCAGCTCAAACCAGTCTGGCCATTCTCCTCTGACCTCTGGCATCAACAAGGCATTTGCGCCCACAGAACTGCCGCTTACTGGATATTTTCTCTTTTTTGGACCATTCTCTGTAAACCCTAGAGATGGTTGTGCATGAAAATCCCAGTAGATCAGCAGTTTCTGAAATACTCAGACCAGCCCGTCTGGCACCAACAACCATGCCACGTTCAAAGTCACTTAAATCGTCTTTCTTCCCCATTCTGACGCTCAGTTTGAACTGCAGCAGATCGTCTTGACCATGTCTACATGCCTAAATGCATTGAGTTGCTGCCATGTGATTGGCTGATTAGAAATTTGCGTTAACGAGCAGTTGGACAGATGTACCTAATAAAGTGGCCGGTGAGTGAGTGTGTGTGTGTGTGTATATATATATATATATATATATATATATATATATATATATATATATATATATATATATATATATATATATATATATATATAAGATGCTTGACATGTTCCTGGGAAATCCATTTAATATGTTAAATATATGTTTGTTTAATGCAAAAGAATACACTACTTATTTTTAGTGGTATGTTCCAGTAGACTGACCTAAACAATAGCTTAGAATAAATTCAGATTTCCAGTATTTCTGTACAAAATCTCTGTACAAACAGTAATTTTTATTTATAGAATTGCTGCGCCATATAGCACATGGCTGGGGTTTCAAAAGATTCATATTTTTTATTAAAACATTACATTTACAACTGTTTAACTTGTACATTGATTACATTTTTCAATTATCATTCTCTATCATAATTAAAAGAAAATCTTCCTGGAAAATCATACAGGCATTTTAATGAAATGCTCCTTAAAGAACACTGTAAGAACTTTTTTTTTATCTTTCTGGAATGGAATGAAGCCACTAAATCTTCTAATCTCACTAAACTAATTTGAAAAAATACAACTGGGTAGTATGTAAAACGTCTATTACATTGAGAATATGTTAAGATTGATTATGATAAAGATGTGGAATGGATTTAATTTCTATTGCATAGCACCTTAATAACAAGGTCAGAAAAAAGGTATAACAGATTTTTTTTTCTTTTAACTTCACTAGTTCTGTGCAACAAAGTACGTTTGATCTCAATATCAATTTGACCAATTTCACTTTTAACACCTCTATGCATGTATAACTCAACTCTAAATACAGCACTTCATTAGTAAATTTACATTTCTGGAAATCAAAACATATGTTATTTATTACATTTTTTTTGGACCATCACTGAAATAAGCATAATTGAGGAAAGCCAAGTATCACAAGAACAACAGCAAGTATTTGCTACACAATAAAGAAATTTGGTTTTGAAGTCCAAAGATAAATAGATCAGAATTTCATCAATGTTTTTTTGTTAATAAAATATAAATCCATATATATTTAGGACCAAAAAATATGAGCATCAGATAAACTAGCCCAAAATGTTTCAATATAAGAATATGTAGAAAAAAATGCATGCATTTTTTTATTTATGTGGAAAAGAATTTATATAGAAAAACCTTAAATATTGCCTTTTTTTGATTCGAAGGATACTTCAATACACAGCTGTTATAAACATAATAAGCACTGTGCACAGAATAGAAATTACTTCATGTTATATGAACAGGACATACTACTGATAAACAAATAGTGTATGACCTAAACACAGTCTTTCTTCAAAACAAATTCATATATTAATTAATTTAATTGATTGATTAAATGATTGTAGCTTCACAATATCTACAGTGAAAAACACACAATATTTTCATACACCCCTTATAAAGACTTGATTTAGTAGTTCAAACATAGAACTTAAGAACAAACACTATAAATGAAGAAGCTTTAATAAGCAAATAGGCAAAAATAAATATATTTTACAAAATCCTTATTTTTAAGTCATTTATTAGTTAGATATAGAAAAGACTGCACAATATAAAGGTAAATAAATAATAAGTGCATTGAATGAATTGTTGCTATTAAAAACTAAATAATGAATTTATCCAAGCAATATCATTGAAAAAAAAAATCCAAAAATATGCTATATAGCTACCCTTACATAGGAAAACGTATTGAATTTACTAAAAAAGGGATGTGAAGGATCTGTCAAGATCTGCTGACTTTTCAGCCTGTTAGAAAATACATTTAACTCCGATAGCTGTATTTGATTTTCTTATATTAACAATATAAGAGATATTTGAACACTAAATATTTTCCAGTAGACCTACCAACTCCATGCTATCAGCATATTTGTAGTGATCCCCATGCCGTTAGCATAAAAAAAACCAAAAAAAACTCTAGTAAATACAATCGTAAAACATTTGCATATGCCTCAACATTATTCTAAAAAATTGCATCTCCAGTGCTTTAGCTACATTTATAAGCATTATATGAAATGGGTATCAGATAAAACAGCCAATGCATGAAATTGATTATCTAAATTCTTTCTATACACATACACAAAATATTAGTCAGAGCAGTCGTTAGTACTGCTGACAATTTTTGGATTTTTAGATACTGGAATAATTCTGGATAATTTCATATTTGGGTCATTCTTTGATTGGAGTGGCAAAGAAGTTGCCACGCCATTATTATGTTTTATGTTATGTATATAAACTTTGTTAAAAATTTATTATCCAGTTAAATGAAAGCTTAATGACCTTTTTATTTTATTTTTTATTAAATACTGGTGCACATCAACTCACTGGTGTAAACAGTATTTAAAGTGGAATTATAATTTGTTCTAAATACACATACACACCTATTTTAAGATACAATGCACTTTGAACTGGGTCCTTGGAACAACAGTTAATCTGGCCATATCTGACAAGTCTTAATATTATATGATTATGAATGTCCTAAGGCAAAGTTAATGGTTTTTATTAAAATACACCAGACAAATAAGCAAGAATACAAGATTTATATTAAATTACATTTTGGAAATATGAATAAAATTTTATTTAACAAAGAGATTTTGCCAAATTTATGAAAATAAATAAGAAAGATTTAACTCACCACTCAACTCCTAAATTAACCATCACCTGCGAACACTTTTACACAGGAAGTAGTCCAAATAGAATTCCTATTTAAAAAAGATTTTTAGAGGCATAATTGTTGTAATACCATAGACAAGAATTTAGCTAACAAACTTCAAATACAACAAAATCTGTAATTTTTTTAAATAATCTATTAAAATGTTAATCTATATTCACATTATTGACATTTTATTTGTGGTTAAAATATTATATTGTTGCAATTACATCCCAAGATACCTCTTTAAGGTATTGCAGGAACAAGTTGATTTTTCTCTACATGAATTAGTTCATGAGTTATATACATAGAATATGTATATTAAAACAGAACTTTAATGTTTAACAGTGCACAAATTGCCTTTATTATATAAAATACAAATGTGGTGAAAGTTTGATATTGTGGAATTTAAAGTTTATTTTAACTGCTGCAAACAGGGGCATGTCTAGCTCTTTTGGCACCCTAGGCACCCTAATCCTACCCCCCGTTCTAACCCACCTCCTGGGTCTGCCTGCCCACCACAATGCTCCACCACAAAACCATACAAATCATTTGCAACCTTCTTTAAAAAAGTTTCAACAACTTTAATAATCAGTGAAAATTCAAGGATTCAAGTATGTGAAGATACACTGATCAGGCATAATTTTATAACCACTGACAGGTGAAGTGAATAACACTGATTATCTGGTCATCATGGCACCTGTAAGTGATGTGGTAAAAGCAGGACAAATGGCCAAGTGTAAGGATTTAAACGAGTTTGATAAGGGTTATTTTAAATAATAAAAATGAGGGGGGTGGGGCAGGGGCCCGCTCACTGGCGCTACCCCCAGCTGCATGCGCCTTAGGCAACCGCCTAGTTTGGCTATACCTTGAAGTGCTGTGCTGTGCAGTGCTGGCTGCACTGTAGAGGGAGTCTAGCTGCTACCACAAATAAAGTATGATCCGTTATTGGGGACTTAATGTTTAGTAAATTTATATTGAAACGATATTGTAAAAACTGACTTAATTTGAAGAACATAGCTTTTTGGCATCTTAAGCATTTGTCTACATTTATCTTTGCTAGTCAAGCTTCTATCTACGTTTCTTTAAGCAGAAATGAGTCACCAGCACTACACACAAGATTACAATAATTATGATTGCTGCCAGAAATAACACAACTGTAACTTTTTACATTTTACATTATTTAAAGCATTCCATGTTTCTTTGGCATTGCCCAAGAAACAACTGATTCTCTACTGGGAGGGTGGTGTTGGGAGATGGTAGCTTAGTAGTTAAGGCATTAGACTTTGGATATGGAGTTAATGAGCTAAAATCCCAGCTACACCAAGCTGTCACCCATGGGTCCCTGAGCGAGGAAACCAAACCCCACAGCTTGCATCTGCCAAATGCTGTAAATGTACCATATAATATTATTCCAACCGAAACTTACTTTCTTTTATGCATTCTGTCACAGTCTCGATTGATTAATGTTTTTTTTTTTTTTTCTCGGAGTCATTTGCCTGGCAGCAAGTTGGAAGCTTACTTGTCTTCCCCAAATTTTTAGTTTATTGATTATTTGCTGTAACGGTTTTCAGCCAATCTGGTGCTGAATGCAAGATGAAGATCCAGCTGTAATACCAAAGGAATAAGTGAAAGTAAATGGATAGCTCATTGCGGCCTTGGCCAAGCCAACACTACAATAGCATGTCGAAGGCCTCTGGATCATTTTGTGGAGTTACCTTCACCAAGGTTATAGGCCCTAAAAATGTTGTTAGATCTTTGGAAAACTAACTATATAACTCTATTCTAGAGGCTGCAAGCATAAGATAAGGTATTGCTGCATTTGATTTGATACAGAAATTTGGGTCAGCAGCATGATGCAGCCATTCAGCTCCCCAGGCTATTACCTACCATTTGGGTCAAGATGCTACAATATCATTTAGGACCTCCAGAGGGGGCTTGTGTGTTTAGATAAACAGAAAATGGCATGCAAACGTCTACTCCCATGGCTAATGCTATTGTATGGGGCAATCATTGAACTAAAATCTGCGTTCCCTAATTGATTTCTTTTTGTTTGCAAAGACATTCATGCAAAGAAACAAGTCTGCATTACCAAACCTTTTTCAGCATGTTATGTTTTTTTATGATCTCTTTTGTGTCCATGAATAGCATTAGAAAATGTATAAGCCTTAAACAAAAATTAACTGGAGACATACTGTGATTACAGGAAACTGTCAGACTGGGTTCCTGACTTAATACAGCTCCCTAAAAAAAATTGATATGTTGATATCAATAATAGTGTCTATATTTTGTAAAGGACATGAATATCCATATTATCCATATTATTATCCATATTTTTATATAAATGTAAAATTAAGTAAATTAAGTAAAAAGATGCAGTAGATTATAAAGTAGTACATTCTAACTAGACATACTATACTAGTATAATAAAGTACACCACATTTTTGTATTGATAGGGTGTCTGAAGTTTCTCACATATGAATTCAGTGGGCCAACAGCCAACAACTCCATCCTGAACTCTGTTCCACCAATAGAAACCAGATGGAGATGTATAGGAAAAAAGGTTTACACTTGTAAGAGGGGCTGCACAGAGAACCATGAAAACATTGAGTTGAGCAAAGAAGAAATTGTGAAGTACAATGGAGAGAAATAAACTGGAATAAATGTGCTTGCAGAGCTAAAATATCCCACTACTATAATGGAAACAATAGATACAAATCTTGAGTAAATACAGAAGAGTGTTTGCCGATGGTTGGAACAAATGTTAGCTTTCCTTTTTAACCCAAGCTACAGATTCATTTAGAATATTAGTCATGGATGATTACCAATTTTGAAACATCCCCAGAAATGGTATTCATTAACCTGTGGCATGTAGCCATAGCTTTATGTAGGTGTAGGACATAATGTAGGATGGGCGAGAGGGATCCTTCACAATGTTAGAGGCTGTGCATATGCGGCGTGTATTAAATATGTCCTGAATAGATGGGAGGAAAACCCCTATGATCCTCTCAGCTCTTTCTATTCGCTGTAGGGTCTTGCGCCCTGAGGTTTTGCAGTTTCCGAACCACACAATGATGTAGCTGGCCAGGATGCTCTCTGCATTTCCTCTGTAGAAGGTGGTAAGTATGGGTGGTGGGAGGCTGGCTCTCTTTAACCTCCTCAGGACTTAAGTAATTGTTTGGCCTTCTTCACAGTGGAGTTGGTGTTGGTAGTTATTGAAATTCTGATGACCTCATTCTGCTGATACCAAGATCAGTGAATAGAGAAACATTAGAGAAGCTGTCATATGTCTTGTTTATGCCAGGAGCCACAGGACTTCCTTGCAGAGGACAAATTTCTTTCTGGCCTACCCTGCGCAGGACATTGCTCTGCATTTCTGCCCTGATAAAGATGTTGCTCTGCCTGTCATGCCTGCTCAGCTGAAGATGTTGTGCTGCCTGCCTGCATTGCCCAGGACGTTGCTCTGCTTGCCTACCCTGCTAAAGAAGTCACTCTTCCTGCTTGCCTTGCTTGCCCTGCTGAGGACGTCACTCTGTCTGACTGCCCTGTGGAGCATGTCACTCTGCCTGCTAATACTAGTACAAGTGCATTACAATATTACTATTTATCTTATATAGTGATACTGATTATGTAATAATCTATCAGTCCACAATTACAGCACCCTCCACAATTATTGGCACCCCTGGTTAAGATGTGTTCTTAAGCTTCTAATAAATTATATATATATATATATATATATATATATATATATATATATATATATATATATATATATATATATATATATATATATATTATATATATTCTCACTGAAAATTGTAGAAAAATCTAACCTTTATTTTAAACCCTTTAGTTTTTAAAGTTGATCAGAGTATCTAGAAACTTTTATTTAATAATCCATGACTTCCCGTTTTCCTTTGGTATAAATATTACGTGACACAGAGGCCTATTTCTCTTATCCACTTTTCAACATGGGAAAGACAAGAGAATACCCCATTCAAGTAAGGAAGATGTTTGTTGTCCTTTATAAGTCAGGCAATGGCTTTTAGAAAATAGCCACTCGCCTAAACTTGCCCATATCTACAGTCAGAGGAATCGTTAAGACGTTTTCTCACCTACAATCACAAATGTAAGCATTTGGAGATTGCTAAGCAGTACTGGGACTTCAACTGGGACCATTTGGTCGATGAGACTAAGCTAGAGCTTTTTGGCAAAAAACACTGTCTGGCATTAAACAAAAGATGAGTATGTGGAAAAGCACTTTATGCCCACTGTAAAATATGGTGGAGGATCTGTGATGCTGTTTCTCTTCCAAAGGGCCTGGGAACCTTGTTAGGGTGGCATGGCATCATGAACTCTTTTAAATAAAAACCTGATGGCCTCCATCAGAAAGCTGTAGATGGGTCATCGTGTCTTTCAGCAGGATAATCACCCAAAACGTGGCAAAATCTACACAAAAATGTTTCAGCAGACACAAAATCAAGCTCCTCCCTTGGCCATCTCAGTCCCCAGACCTTAACACAATTCAAAACGTGTGGAGTGAGCTGAAGAAGAGAGTGCATAAGAGAGGACCCAGAACTCTGGATGACCTAGAAAGAATGTGCGAAGAGGAACGGTCAAAGATCCCTCTCTCTGTATTCTCCAATTTGGTGAAATGTTATAGTAGGAGATTGTTGGCAAAAGGAAGTTGTATGAAGTATTAACATCAAAGGTGGCAATAGATTTAGCACACAACATGTCATGTAAAAAACAATATTTCTTAATGTGGGATTTTTTAACACGGAATAATTGTACTTCAATTAATGGTTGGCTTTTCCTTTTTTTTTGCATTGTGGTTCTATATTGTTTTAAAAAATGGATATATTAGAAGCATAAGAACACATCTTTAGCAGGGGTGCCAATAATTGTTGAGGGTGCTGTATATGTGTTAATGCTAGCTGCGCTACAAAGAAATATCAAGATTTTTTTTTAACTCTAAGCCCCTAATCATCTTTAGTAAGCACTTAATCATCATCAGTCTATATTTTAAGGCTCTTCTATACTTCAAGGCTCTTCTTATACTTCAAGGATGATCTTCTATACTTCAAGGGTCTTCCACACCTCAAGGCTCTTCTCTGTTCTGGCACCGCGGTGAAATGAACTTCCCCTAGATGTCCATACAGCGGAGTCCCTGGCTATCTTCAAGCAACGATTGAAGACCTACTTCTTCCTGAAATACTTAAATTAGCACTTTCCAGGTTTGCTTTGTAGAATTCAAGAGTAAAATTTTTTTTTAAGGTTGTAATCTTGCGTACCAGTGTAGATTTATTCATTGCTAGAGAAAAAATCATGGAATAAAGCTTAAATGTTCAGGTGTGTTTATCTTGATTAACTAACATGCCCATGGTAATGAAAGAAAGTTTTGTTTTATTATATGACTTGTATGTTTTTCCTAATACTAGATTCAAGGAATGGCATGTATGTGATCTTTTTAATGGGAAAAACCTGGCAACAGGAAACTTACATTATATCCTGTCAACATGAAAGTGTTCGCTACCTATCAGCAATCAGCCCTTTCCAAACCCAACAATCAGCATGTGTTACCCAACACCTTTTAACTGTGCTGTGATGTCATTGTCCCCTAATGCTTTTTAACCTATCAACTGAATTTTTTAATGATTATGTTAGTGATGAGTGTGCCACCCACAGGCCAATAAATTCTTACAGTTGCATTCATAACACCTTTTCCCTTCCTCTCATTTTTTCTCTGCAGGGAAACACTAACCACAATGAGGGCAACTATAGTCAATTCTCCAAGCACTCATAGAATAGAAAGAATTGGGAAAATAAATCCCTTTACTATTTATAATTTAATATTGAGTGGCATGCAATTGAGATGTTGTGAAAGGAATAAAGCAGAGTTAAAGCTTGGTGATTATAAATATTATTTAAAGCATATTAAAGTGCTTATTATTACATTATGTTTGTCTAAGCTGATTAGACTAAGTCTTGGTTCTCAAAAAAAACCCCTCTCAGAACAGTTATGTAATGTAGGAAATACCAGTCAGACAATGGATTCATACAAAAAAGTGAAGGATGTGTTTTTTCTGCTATTAAGCCTGTGGCAAGATTCCAATCATGCCACTATAATATTTAATTTACATGTCATGCCCTCTGAGTCTCGCAATTGGAATGCCCCTCTCCAGTAAGATTTTACTACCCCACATCCACTGTTTACTCACACATTGTGTTTTATTATCAAAATCTTTATTTGTTAAAAAGTGGACTCTGTGGAGTTGCATGGACTTTATGGGATACAATTGTAACATTATTTATCTATAGATTGAATAGCAATCATTCATTCCAAATAGTATAAAAGTTTAGAGTATGTACAAAATATTAAGTATTAAGGCAGACAATTTAATGAACTATTTAGAAAATAACATGATAATGATATTAGAACTCCAATATCAATAATTTCAGTGATTTCCTCAGTGATTCGTTCATCAGCACGTGCTGTGTGCCTAAATCATTTAAACAAACTATGACTTTCAAACTATACTCCATAGAACTGGTAAAAAAATAAAATAAAAAGGTCGTCAGTTTGGGTTGTGTTAGTGTTACGTTTAAAAACCATCTTAAATAGTCAATTGGGACACTCAATTAAAACCATGCGGTGGCAATAAAAATCATGGCTAAACAAGGAGTCACTGAATTGTGCAGCCTCCGAGTGCTTGCATAGTAAAAAGATATTGTGTTTCTGAGGGTCCTGCAGAGGGCAAAGACAAAAGGTAAGGGTAAGCTGCCTCAGTATTTATGCACATCCATGATTCCCACTTGCTTTAGCCAATTGAGAGCTATTTAATTGTACAATATTTTATATATATATATATATATATATATATATATATATATATATATATATATATATATATATATATATATATATATATATATATATAAAATTGTGTTTGTTGAAAACCATGAGAACATTTTGCTTTGAGATTGATTGAATGAGTTAATTTAGAACATAGCACCTTTTGTTTGTACCCATCTATTTTTCAAGTGATCAATACTACCACGACCATGTGGCTGAGAGGTGTTTCTTTTTGCCTAGGTGTGCCCTGTTTAATTAATTGTTTAAATAGTGAAAAGCACTGAATGCCATGCTTTGAGCCTTGGGTGATGGCTATATGCCTTCTACAGCCTGTGTGATTTCAGTAACATAATAAGGTCAATATAAATCCCACTGTGCAACATGTAGGTAGACTGTATGATGATGAAATCTATTGAACTATAGATTATGATGCAAGTTAGTATAGTAGGATAAAAGGTCATCAGCATGTGCTTTTCTTGTAAAACATCATCAGCATGCACTAGTGGTAAAGAAATTAAAGAAAAATCGTCCTTTGATAATTGTAACTTTAACTCTGTGGGCTAACAAAAAGTAGAAGTATGACGTAAAAGAATTACTGTGAAGTATTTTTCTTGACATGGTGACTATATCAGTGCATGTTGTACAAGCAAGACCTCTGCTGCCACAACTCCACAACTTATATGGTCTTAGCGACACAATACATCATTTCATGTTGCATTTTTATTCGCTCATCAGTAAAATTATGAAGTAACCAAGCCTTTAGGGTTGCACAAGCAAGTGCACTCTTAGTGTCGGTTACAAGCCCGGATAAATGGGGAGAGTTGAGTAGGATGGGCATCCAGCGTAAAACGTGCCAAATCAAATATGCGGATGACGAAAGAGAAATTCATCCCGATCGGTCGAGGCCTGGGTTACCAACGACCAACAAGGTATTGTTAGCTAACAGGGTACCGGTGAAAATTGGGCCACTGTTGTCCGAAGGAGGACAGAGGAGGAAGGCGTCTACAAAGACAGCAGGGAAAGGAGAAGGGTAGGAGAGTGGAGGTTAGGGTGGGTATTTTAAATATTTTCTTACTATGACTGGTAAAGGGAAAGAGGTAGCTCTGGAGTGAGTTAGATGAAGTGGTAAAAGGTGTAACTAGGAATGAAAGATTGGTAATTGGGGTAGATTAAAATGGGCATTTAGGTGAATGGCACAGAGGTGATAAGGAGATGATGGGTACGTATGGCTTTAAGGAGAGGAATGTGGAAGAGCAGATGGTGGTATATTTTGCTAAAAGGATGAAGATGGCAGTGGTAAATAATAATTTTAAAAGGGAGAAGGATCATAGGGTGACGTATAAGAGTGGAGAAAGGTGCATACAAGTGGAAAATGTTCTTTGTAGGAGATGCAACCTGAAGGGGATTGGAGACTGTAAGGTGTTGGGAGGGGACAGTGTAGCTAGACAGCATCGGATGGTGGTCTGTAGGATGGTTTTGGAGGTGAAGAAGACGAGGAGGAAAGTGAGGACTCAAAGAAGAATAAGATGGTGGAAACCGAAGGAGGAAGACTATAGTGTGAGATTCAGGGAGAAGGTCAGACAGGGGCTCAGTGGTGGTGAGAAGGTGCTGGATGATTGGGCAACTATTGCAGAAGTGATAAGGGAGACAGTACTTGGTGTGACATCTGGACATCTGGAAGACAAAGAGACGTGGTGGTGGAACGTAATTGGGATCCACAGAGTGATGAAAAAAGTAGGCAGGAGTACAAGGAGATGCGGCAGCAGGTAAAGAGGGATGTGGCGAAAATCCAAGGAAAAGTCATATGAGGAGCTATATGAGAAGTTGGACATTAAGGAAGAAGAAACGGATTTGTACCAATTGGCCAGGCAGAGGGACCGAGCTGGGAAGGATGTGCTGCAAGTTAAAGCAATAAAGGATGGAGATGGAAATGTGTTGACTAGTGAGGAAAGTGCGTTGAGAAGATGGAGGGAGTATTTTGAACAGCTGATGAACAAGGAAAATGAGAGAGAGCAAAGGTTGGATGGTGTGGAGATGGTGAAGCAGGAAGTGGATAGGATTAGTAGGGAAGTGAGAGCAGCGATTAAGAGGATGAAGACTAAAAAGTCGGTTGTACCAGATGACATACCGATAGAAGCATGGAGATGTTTAGGAGAGATGGCAGTGGAGTTTTTAACCAGGTTGTTCAACAAGATTGTACAAGGTGAGGGGATGTCTGAGGAATGGAGAAGAAGTGTGCTGGTACCGATCTTTAAGACTAAGGAAGATGTGCAGACCTGCAGTAACTACAGGGGAATAAAGTTGATCAGTCACACCATGAAGTTATAGGAAAGAGTAGTGGAAGCCAGGCTGAAAGAAGAGGTGACCATCTGTGAGCAACAATATGGTTTCATGCAGAGGAAGAGCACAACAGACGCATTACTTATGTATGTACGGCTGTGGCAAGGAAAAACTCCCTTTGATTTCATGAGGAAGAAACCTTGAGAGGCACCAGACTCAAAAGGGGAACCCATTCTCATTTGGGTGACATCAAGAGTTTGATCATAAATCTTTCAACAATACAGAACACTGGAGAGAGAGAACTAACATGAGCACTGGAGTATAAGATTATAAGTAATGTTCTTTCTACAGTCTTATACAGTCTTTATGGTTATAAAACTAGGAGCTACTGATCAACTCATAAAATAGCTCAACATTTGTGATCATCACAGATCCAGCACCAGCTTCTCCATGCCAGAGCCTTTAAACACTCAAGGAGTGTGTGTTAGAGAAGTGAAGAAAAGAGTGCAGGCAGGACGGTGTGGGTGGAGAAGAGTGGCAGGAGTGATTTGTGAAAGAAGTGAGGAAGAGCACATCTGCAAGAGTGAACAGGAAAGTTGATGGGACTGTGGTTATGAGACAGTGGCATTAACTAAAAGACAGGAGGTTCAGCTAGAGGCAGCAGAGCTAAAGATGTTGAGGATTTTGTTTGGAGTGACGAGGATGGACCAGATTAGAAATAAGTTTATTAAAGGGACAGATTATGTAATGCGTTTTTTCAGACAAGGTGAGGGAGGAAAGATTGAGATGGTTTGGACATGTGCAGAGGAGGGACATGGGGTATATCCGTAGGGGAATGCTGAGGATGGAGCCGCCAGAAAGGACGAAAAAGAGGAAGGCCAAGGAGGAGGTTTATGGATGAGGTGAGGGAAGGCATGCAGGTAGTTGGGTTGAAAGAGTCAGATGTAGAGGACAGGGGGGTGGAGACGGATGATCCACTGTGGCGACCCCTAATGGAAGAAGCCGAAAGAAGAAGTCAATTTAGGAAGTAGCAATAAAAACGCTGTCAGCTGGTAATATTGAATTTCTGACACTGCCAGAAAATGTTTACCAATTTTAATAATGCCGATCTAACCTCTGTCGGTGTAGGACCAATATTCACAAGCCAGGACCAAAGAAATTGCCACGATTTTTTCATGTTGGACAACTTTTGTCAGGGACAGCCTAAAAACTTACAATATATATCTGGCATTAGACAGAGCAGCTATCTAATTGCAAGCTATTTTAAAACTGACAAAACTGGAAGAATTAATCAGAGCCATTGCACAAGAATTGGGTGAAACCAAGAGAACAAGTTGGATTGTCAGGAAAAAAGATCTACTTACTGTATTTTCTAACAACCAGTCATGGAACAGCAGTTAAATAAAGTAACATAATGTAGAAAAAAAAAAACGGTAGTCAGTGACATCACCACAAGGTGAAGGTATACCAATCTACCATTTCATGAAGACTTCAAAAACAGAAAAATAACAATACCACAAAATGCAAAACACTATTTAGCAGCACAAACTGGAAAGCCAGACTGAAATTTTCAAAGAAATTCTATGATAAGTCACTCAAGCTAAATATTAACCTCACTGTATGAAAAGGCCGAATTGTAGAGGAAGAAAGGATTTGCTTATAATGTTTGAACATATTAGCTCATCAATCAAGTACCATAGAGGTAGTGGCATGGCTTGGGCTTGCATAGCTACTTTTGGAACGGGGCTCACTAACCTTTATTAATGGTGTAACTCATAGTGGAATCAGCAGAATGAATTCCACAGTTTACAGAAGCATTTCGTCTGACCATTTACAGAGGACTGCATCACTATGCAGCAAGTTAAATTTCCAACACAAAACAGGACTTCATAGAGGAACAGTGGAAGGTTTCAGACTTGCCAAGTCAACCACCAGACATTAACCCATTTGTACCAGTAAAACCATGTACCAGTAAAACAGAGACTAGGGATTAAACAACTTCAAAATTAGACTAATATGGTGAAGGATTCCTTATTTCCACAATTGTTTTATGTTGGTGCAACATGTAATGTGTTAAAATTCAGTTTTTAATGTTCTGACAATAACTTATTGCTGTCAACACACTAACATTTAAGTTTCTGTATTAGTTTTACATATTTTGGTTTAAATGTAAAAGATTTTTTGTTTTTGTTTGTTTCCTATCTTCTTCCTTTTGTTCCTAGAATGCACTTACAGTGCGTCTGCAATTAAAAATAAGATTCTTTATTTAAAATTGGAAGATTGTGGTGGGGTGGTTTAAATAATTTTTGTCCTAGTTGGGCTGTCATACAAGCAGGAAACTTGTTGGCAAACCTGGCAACCCTCACTATTGTTATTATTTTTGAGACACATGTAGGTTTGTATTTTTATATACAACTAACAAGATGGGTAAGGCAAAAACACACAAGATATGAACAGCAGTGAATAAGTGGAGGAAAGTTCACTTGGATGAGTCTATGTATAACACTGTTGCTCCAACAGAAGAACTTACTTAAGATAAAGACCAGGAGACAGCAGTCTGGTAGCATTTTCCTTTCACTGCATCTTGGTAGCATCTTCTTTCCAGGTATATAATTGAATAATTGAAAAGGTTAAGTATAGATTAACTCTCCAATCTTCCCTGCTCTTGGAGAGAACAACCCCAAACATTTAAGATTCCACCTCCATATTTAACCGTGGGTGTAACACACCAAGAGCAAGGAAAATTGGAGAGTTAATCCATACTTAACCTATATGGATTTCATTCTTAACATTCTATGCCAGTACCACTTAATTCTATCTGGACTGCATTTCATTTGAACAAACTTTACGATACAACAAGACAATGACCTGAAGTATAAGTCCAAGCATCGTGAGATAGCAAATTACAGAACAAACAGTTGGCTGAAGTGTTATCTCTAATGGAATGGTCTGCCCAGTTATCTGACCTAAAGCCTACTGAACTGCTCTGGGATAAACTCAAGGACAGGAGAAAATTTCCAACTAGCAAAAAATGCATGGCAAATTATTTCAGGTGAATGTTTAAAAAAACAAACTGTACTGATGCCAAGAGTTGATGTTCATTCTAAGGGAGACTTAAAATTTTACATTTGTACATTTATATATTTGTTTGGTCAAATCTTCGTACCATTAAATTGCTTAGTTTGTTGCATATAAACAAAAGAAACATGCCTGTGTCTCTCTAAAATGCTATAAGACTAGGTGTTTTTGAAAGACAATGTGCTTTTGTACTTTCAGTGACTGCTATGAGAGAGAATAGCATAGAAGGTGGCATTTGTAACACACAAACACACACACAATTAGAGCATGAACTTTCAGTGAAATGTTAGGTAGTGACAACTTCATTTGAGTTGCAAAGGAGTTTTTTAATGTGTAAAAAAGCACTTCTAAAAAAATTTAAGTGAGCCAGTGGCAGAGAAGTATATAAGGGGTGGTGCAGGACATGCATTAGGACAGTGTGACAGCAGTGAAGTCTGCAGTAGGAATGACAGACTGGTTCAGGGTGGAGGTGGGATTGCATCAAGGATTGGCTCTGAGCCCTTTCCTCTTTTCAGCGGTGATAGACAGGTTGATAAACGAGGTCAGACAGGAGTCCCCATGGACTATGATGTTGCAGACAATATTGTGATTTGTGGTGAGAGTAGGGAGCAGGTTCAGAAGAGCCTGGAGAAGTGGAGGTATATGCGCTGGAGAGAAGGGGAAGGAAGGTCAGTAGGAGTAAGACAGCGTTCATGTGTGTGAATAAGAGGGAGGGCAGTGAAGTGGTGCGTTTGCAGGGAAAAAAGGTGGAGAAGGTGGAGGAGTTTAGGTGCCTAAGGTCAATAGTGTAAAGTAATGGATAGTGTGTTAGAGAAGTAGAGAAAAGAGTGCAGGCAGGGTGGAGTGAGTGGAGAAGAGTGGCAGGAGTGATTTGTCATAGAAAGGTATCTGCAAGAGTGAACGGGAAAGTTTATAGGACTGTGGTGAGACCTGCTATGTTGTATGGTTTGGAGACAGTGGCATTGAGTAAAAGACAGGAGGAGGAGCTGGAGGTGGCAGAGTTAAAATTGCCTTGATTTTCATTGGAAGTGACGAGGATGGACAGGATTAGAAATGAGTTTATTAGAGGATCTGAACAGGTAGGACATTTTGGAAACAAGTTAAGAAAGGCTAGATTAAGATTGTTTGGTAATGTGCAAAGCAGGGACATGGAGTATATAGGGAGAAGACTGCTAAGGATTGATCTGCCAGGTGGGAGGAAAAGAGGAAGGACAAGGAGGAGTTTTTTGGATATGGTGAGGGAAGACATGCAGGTGGTTGATTTGAAAAAGGCAAAAAATATACAGGACAGGGTGGTATTATGACAGAGCACCGCTGTGGTGACCCCTAACAGGAGCAGCCGAAAGAAAAAGAAAAAAAAGCATGCAGCTTTGGGGAACCTTTGCCTCCTCCGAATAATTCCTCCACATATTCACATATATACACATGGGATTCTAAAATTATGGCCATTGTATGTTTATTTGGAAATAGGATTGACGTAAATGTAAACTTTTATAACTCACGCCTTGAAAAAAAAAAAAAATATTCAGCATTCACAACACATTGAAAGGATTTTTAGGTACATATACTGCTGTAAGGGGCACTAAAATAACCTGTTCATGTCCATCTGGCTAGATTTAGCTCTGCAATTTTTTACTTGCAGAGCTGACATAGTTTTTTTTTTATTGGTATAACAGTACCTGTTGTGGTGCAATAACACCCAAAAACGTTCACAAATTTCCCTTAACTGCATTCTTTTCACTAAAAATCATTCTCTATGGAGTCTCTGAATGACCATTTCTCCAAGACCTTGGACCGTACCCCATGAAACGAGCCATAATTCTAGCCACATGCTTTCCTGCTCCCCTCCCATTTCCTCAATGTTTCCTCTGCACATAATGAAGCAGCAGTGAAAGCTAGACAAATATTTCATTGGCAATAAGAGTGACATTCTCCTTCCTGGATTTGAAACATGAAAACTGGGGGACTTGTGGCAGTTAAATTCGCACAGTACTAAGGAAGAGACTCTCACCTACCATAAACAGTCTTTTGTGCACAGAAAACCAAAAACATTACCTCACCTAGTCCCTGCTGTGAAAACATCCCAACTTCAAAGACCTTGACTGTTTTTATGCCTTCAATGCATGTGCTTTAGTGAGATGGTGACATGTATTATTTTCTTAATATTTCATGCATAATGGGCATTACTTATTTTGTGATTTTTGGATGCACGGCCCAATGCCTGGATACCTTTGAACAATTTGTTAATGCAATGATGCATGCCTTTGTTTACTCAATTACCTGGGAGCTGTGAAATCACATATACCATTAACCTTTTACTTAGACTTGTGCCTAAAATTGCGAGTTTGGATGAGTAGAACCTTTTTAGATTGCATCATTTCTTTCTTACACACCTTATAAAGCTCAATCTATATTCAGTTACAGTGGACCATATGAGAAGTGCTTAAAATGTCAAAATAGCGTACCCTAAGTACAAACCCGATTCCAAAAAAGTTGGGACACTAAACAAATTGTGAATAAAAACAGAATCCAATGATGTGGAAGTTTCAAATTTCAATATTTTATTCAGAATACAACATAGATGACATATTAAATGTTTAATCTGAGAAAATAGTATAATTTTAAGGGAAAAATAAGTTAAATTTCATGGCATCAACACATCTCAAGAGAGTTGGGACAAGGCCATGTTTACCACTGTGTGGCATCCCCTCTTCTTTTTATAACAGTCTGCAAACGTCTGGGGACTGAAGAGACAAGTTGCTCAGGTTTAGGAATAGGAATGTTGTTCCATTCTTGTCTAATACAGGCTTCTAGTTGTTCAACTGTCTTAGGTCTTCTTTGTCGCATCTTCCTCTTTATGATGCGCCAAATGTTTTCTATGGGTGAAAGATCTGGACTGCAGGCTGGCCATTTCAGTGCCCGGATACTTCTTCTACACAGCCATGATGTTGTAATTGATGCAGTATTTAGTCTGGCATTGTCATGTTGGAAAATTGTTACCGGGCCGCACAAAAATAATACATAACTTACATTATTTCCATTTTAGTTATTATCTGATTCTGAAAGGTTTCATTATATATATACAGTGGGTACGGAAAGTATTCAGACCCCCTTAAATTTTTCACTCTTTTTTATTTTGCAGCCATTTGCTAAAATCATTTAGGTTCATTTCTTTTCCTCATTAATGTACACATAGCACCCTATATTGACAGAAAAACACAGAATTGTTGACACTGTTGCAGATTTATTAAAAAAGAAAAACTGAAATATCACATGGTCCTAAGTATTCAGACCCTTTGCTCAGTATTTAGTAGAAGCCCCCTTTTGATCTAATACAGACAGGAGTCTTTTTGGGAAAGATGCAACAAGTTTTTCACACCTGGATTCAGGGATCCTCTGCCATTCCTCCTTGCAGATCCTCTCCAGTTCTGTCAGGTTGGACGGTAAACGTTGGTGGACAGCTATTTTTAGGTCTCTCCAGAGATGCTCAATTGGGTTTAAGTCATTGCTCTGGCTGGGCCATTCAAGAACAGTCACAGAGTTGTTGTGAAGCCACTACATCGTTATTTTAGCTGTGTGCTTAGGGTCATTGTCTTGTTGGAAGGTAAACCTTCAGCCCAGTCTGAGGTCCAAAGCACTCTGGAGAAGGTTTTCATCCAGGATATCCCTGTGCTTGGCCGCATTCATCTTTCCCTTGATTGCAATCAGTCGTCCTGTCCCTGCAGCTGAAAAACACCCCCACAGCATGATGCTGCCACCACCATGCTTCATTGTTGAGACTGTACTGGACAGGTGATGAGCAGTGCCTGGTTTTCTCCACACATACCGCTTAGAATTAAGGCCAAAAAGTTCTATCTTGGTCTCATCAGACCAGAGAATCTTATTTCTCACCATCTTGGGGAACTCCATGCGGGTTTTCATGTGTCCTGCACTGAGGAGAGGCTTCCGTCGGGCCACTCTGCTATAAAGCCCCACTGGTGAAGGGCTGCAGTGATGGTTGACTTTCTACAACTCTCTCCCATCTCCCGACTGCATCTCTGGAGCTCAGCCACAGTGATCTTTGGGTTCTTCTTTACCTCTCTCACCAAGGCTCTTCTCCCCCGATAGCTCAGTTTGGCCGGTCGGCCAGCTCTAGGAATGGTTCTGGTCGTCCCAAACGTCTTCCATTTGAGGATTATGGAGGCCACTGTGCTCTTAGAAACCTTAAGTGCAGCAAAAAAATTTTTGGAACCTTGGCCAGATCTGTGCCTTGCCACAATTCTGTCTCTGAGCTCTTCAGGCAGTTCCTTTGACCTTAATGATTCTCATTTGCTCTGATATGCATTGTGATCTGTAAGGTCTTATATAAACAGGTGTGTGGCTTTCCTAATCAAGTCCAATCAGTATAATCAAACATTTCTGGACTCAAATGAAGGTGTAGAACCATCTCAAGGATGATCAGAAGAAATGGAGAGCACCTGAGTTAAATATATGAGTGTCACAGCAAAGGGTCTGAATACTTAGGACCATGTGATATTTCAGTTTTTCTTTTTGAATAAATCTGCAAAAAGGTCAACAATTCTGTGTTTTTCTGTCAGTATGGGGTGCTATGTGTACATTCATGAGGAAGAAGAATGAACTTAAATGATTTTAGCAAATGGCTGCAATATAACAAAAAGTGAAAAATGTAAGGGGGTCTGAATACTTTCCGTACCCACTGTATATATATATATATATATATATATATATATATATATATATATATATATATATATATATATGGTCGTATCATTTTAATATGTTTTATAAACCCACCACCCGTGAAAATATTGTCTGACATTAAACCGGTCCATGGTGCAAAAAAGGTTGGTGACCGCTGCTGTAGATGATGATAACTTTAAACTCTTTGCAATTTTTCTCTGAGAAACTCCTTTCTGATCTTGCTCCACTATTTTTCACTGCAGCATTGGGGGAATTGGTGACCCTCTGCCCATCTTGACTTTCAAGAGACACTGCCACTCTGAGAGGCTCTTTTTATACCCAATCATGTTGCCAATTGACCTTATAAGTTGCAAATTTGTCCTCCAGCTGTTCCTTATATGTACATTTAATTTTTCCAGCCTCTTATTGCTACCTGTTCCAACTTTTTTGGAATGTGTAGCTCTCATGAAATCCAAAATGAGCCAATATTTGGCATGACATTTCAAAATGTCTCACTTTCAACATCTGATATGCTATCTATATTCTATTGTGAATAAAATATATGTTTATGAGATTTGTAAATTATTGCATTACTTTTTTATTTACAACTTGTACAGTGTCCCAACTTTTTTGAATCGGGTTTGCATGTTAACCTCAAAAGTTCTGCAAAGACAAGGTCAATTCAATTGTTTTTGCTTCACTCTAAAAACGTGTTTTAAACAAATCTCCTGATAATTTAGATCAACCTGGCCTATTTTGTTGGAATGCACCAATTTTTCAAACAAAAAAACACAAAAAATATTGGAACATTTAAAGGACAGGTTTTTTTGGGGTTTTTTTTGCCCAGTTGTGCCCTGTTAGATTGACTCATAAAAATGTATAGTTCTAAATGTTTACTCTCAGTTAGAGCCCTGGGTTTATTCTGTAAAGGCTACAACTCTTGTTAAAAAAATTATTAACCAATAAGAATTCTCTATCTATGTAAGAAAAGCAAACCAGGTTAAACTGTGGAAAGAGGGACAATTGCTCGAGTAGACCACAAGCATTAGGCAGAGCCTTTTGAAATTTCAAACATTCTGAAGGGTTCTGAAAAATAGGAATTACTGGTGTACTATTAACAACCAGAGATTGAACAAGACAGTGAACCGAAATACAACACAGGACTTCATCAGAGAAAAAAGTAGAATTTTTAAGAAAGGCCAAGTCACTCAGCATACCATAACCAAGCTGAGCATGTATTTCACCTCCTGAAGAGGGGAGAGAGGGGACAAACCCCTCCAAAATAAACAAAAATTAAAAGAATTTGTGAAAATACAAAAGAGCTGTGAAAATTAAACGGCGAACGATGCAGTTTGGTGTTATTGCAAACAAGGGATATGCAAGCAAATATGTTATTTACTTAATTTAACTTTCAGCTCTGACAATCAGTTCCAATAGCTTTATCTATGAGTAAATGTCAGAGAAAGAAAACTGAATTTCTGCTTCGAAGTGCAGAAAGTATTTTTTGTTTCAAAACGAAAAGTTGTTTTCTGTCATGAGGATAAAAGAAAAAAGATTTAGAGCATATTTTAGAGCAGAAATTACAACGTGTAGAGAGCAGTAAACAGTATGGAGCCCCACTGGCGACACCACTCATCTAAATAAACCATACTAATGTGTGGCCAAGACTTAGTAAGTCATAGATCTTTCTTTTTTATAAGGCATGATTAGAAGAAGACTGCTTGTGGAATCAACGGATACACATAAGGTAAGCTTTTGTTTGTTTGATTGTTTTTGTAGAGGTGTTATACATTTTTATTGAAATAAAGCATTATTATATTTTTAAACTTTATAAGCTTTGACCGTAGACAAACTAAATTATTTCTTTCCCCGGCTTAAATGATAATAAAGTATACCCACGTGCAGTCAGTAGCGAGGCTGCGCACCAGAACGCTTAAACGCCGTCTCGTTTTCTAGCCGTGCCTGTTTGACGGCAGAACATCTCCTTGACATTGTTGGGAAAGTGGGCGGGAGGAGAGCGGTGTTATACAACGTGGAGGCAGTTAGCAGAAAACAAACCCTGCTCCTTGCTGCTCTAAAGTTGCAATATAGTGTATAGCTAAATCATGTTTCGGCGCCCGTTGCAGCATGGCTTCAGGCAGTTATTAAGGTCGTCTCTTTGCAGTAGGACTGTCTTCGCAAAGGTAATTTATTAGTCCTTTAGCTACGAGCTAAGATGCACAGTGTCATTGGAGTTCTTATTAGCGCGTATAGTTTTGCCTTTAAACTACCGCGACTGTTCGCGATGAAGGTGATTAATGGGCAAGCATGAGCTTCATAATAGTTCTAACCTCAGATACAGCTATATTATGGATTCTTTTGTTATTAAACTTTGGCCAGACCTCACGTCATACAGACACACAACCCAATTTTCTTATATAAGTTAGTTTAAATTATACAATATATATAAACCTCTTGAAACTAAAAAAAATTCATTGTGTTATAAAAGTACTGATTATATTTTTCTTTATTTTCTTCTGGCAGATTTAGGTTGACTTTAATTCTCTCTTGTTTATGGGACATTTAATAATAATAATAATAATAATAATAATAATAATAAACGTGATGTCATGCATTTTAAACGTGATGTCATGCATCTTAATTAATGTCCTGTTCGTTTTGCAGTAATATTTAGTAATAATATTCCAGTCCAAATTCACTGATGTATGATTGGTCAAGTGCAATAGTCTGACCTTAACCTAAAATTTTATTATTATTATTTTTTATTTATTTATTATTATTATTATTATTTATTTATTTATTTTTAAAAGATTGTTACAGTCAGGTTGTTGTTAATTCAAACTTTTGAACCTGATTGTATTCCTAATGCCCATATTAATTTTATTCATTTTTATTTGTATAGCGCTTTCAACAATGAACATTGTCTCAAAGTCGCTTTACACAGATAATGTGGTGATAAAAATGAATAAGATGTTCTTTATAAGTGTAAGTTTGTCCCTGATGAGCAAGCCGGTGGCAACTGTGGCAAGGAAAATCTCCCCGAGGTGGCATAAGGAAGAAACCTCGGGAGGAACCAGACTCAAGAGGGAACCCATCCTCATCTGGGTTGCACCGAATGTCCGTTTATTACAGAAAAACAATATTTAGGTGTGCAGTGATGATCAGATGCAAACTGTAGTCCTGAGTCAGTGTAACAGACTGTTGACCTTAACTACAGTCCAAATCCATTCTCAAAGCATCCTCATATCAGCTGCTTCCAAAAACAGTGAGTCCTTCAACATCATGGTTACAACCTCATAATCCATACAGCATAATCCAAAAATGCTTCGTACTAAAATCCATAACGTTAAAATTTTGTTGGTATAAAAAGATTTTTTATATCAAATATTACATAGTTTATACAAAAAAGGAAATGTAGATCAATGTTGGTTCAATCAGACCAGAGACTCTTGTTCCATACAGTCTGAGAGTCCATCAAGTGCCTGTTGGCAAACTCCAAGCAGGCTTCCGTGAGTTTTGCATTGTCTGGCCACTCTGCCATAAAGCCGAGATCGGCCCAGATCGGTGGAGGGCTGCAGTGATGGTTGTCCTTCTGGAACTTTGTACCATCTCCACACAGGATCTCTGAAGCTCAGTCAGAGTGACCATTGGGTTCTTGGTCACCTCTCTTACTTACCATCGCCCTCGATTGCTCAGTTTGGCTGGGCAAACAGCTCTGGGAAGAGTCCTGATTGTGTCAGTTTTTTTCCAAGATTCCCCTTTGGAATCTTCAGTGCAGCAGCAATTTTTTGTAGCCTTTCCCAGATCTGTGCCTTGCAACAATCCTGTCTCTGAGCTATGCAGTTAATGTTTAATAAATGATCCTATATAATATATAATTTCCAGGCAGTGTGCATAATTTTTTTCTTTTAATGTCATATTGTACTGCTCACATTCGCTTCTTTTTACCACTTTTTCTTTTTGCATAACATTATTCAGAAATGTAGATTTGTGATTTGTTAATAATGTGATTTGGTAGCCTTCAAAAAGTCAACCTGCTCAAATGTGGCACTTTCAGTTTTATTTCTTTGTTTAAAATATGGTACATTTTGTAGACCTTTGCTTTAATGTTTGCTCAAATGTAACCATTTTATGTGATAACAGAAGGTAAAATGGTTACATGTAAGCAAACAATAAAGCATCTTTTAATGACTGTACTTTTCTTTCTTTTTTAGGCCACTGAGCAGGATCTTGCCAAAGCTTTGGTGTCTTGTCGTTGCACAGGAGCAGTACTGCATACTCTGACACAATGCCGAACACTTCACAGCACACACGAGGTGACTAAACGTTATTGCTTTGTTTGTTTGTTTGTTTATCTGAATAAAGCTCAGATGTTTGCAGAAAATCCATTAAATAAATTAGTTACTTCATCAGCCCCAGGAATGTCTGCTTAGTCACAGAGACTGGAATTCTTGTACACTATTTGGGTGAAAGTATGTGAAAAAAAATTGGCGTTCACACTCACTTTCACATGCGCTTCTCTTCCAAACTGTTGCCATAAATGTATTCACAAATTAGAATCATTAAAATTTCTCTTTTCTGGAAGTGATAAAGAGAAACATGTTCCTTCATGACAATGCCCATGTGCACAAAAGAATCTCCATGAACTCGTTTTGCTAAGTTTGGAGCTGAATAACTTGAAGGACCTGCAAAGAGCACCGAACTCCTTCCCTACTGAGTACCGTTGGGATGAACTGGAACGTTGATTGTGAACCAGTGGGACAATTCGCAGAATGGGGGCATATAATATTTTTTTTCTTCTTCGAAGGAGTAGTTTTGTAAACATCAGGTTGTAAGTGTTTGTTTTTACATAACTTTTACCATTTGTATGCTGCTGTCATTCACTAATGTCTGTGATGAATACATTTTTTCAGTAATTTACCACAATGGTTATTTATTTTAACAAACTGCCGATGAAAACAGAGGGTAACAGGGGAATTTTGTAGCCTTGCGATTTGCAAGTGTGTATGTAATTATTTCGCATGCAACGTTCCTGCACAGCTCCTTTAGAACTTGTATGTAGATCATGATTCTGTAAATAATTTTTGTGCTGAATGCCAAATTAAGTGCAATATACTGAAGAGTGCATACCAGATAGATAGATAGATAGATAGATAGATAGATAGATAGATAGATAGATAGATAGATAGATAGATAGATAGATAGATAGATAGATAGATAGACATATGTACAGTGAATTAATATAATGGCTATAGCAGTGAAGAGTTGTGTGGAGATCTGCTGTGGTGAAGGTGCTCAGTGGCAGGTAGTCGGCCATATACAGTGAGAAAAATAAGTATTTGAACACCCTGCTATTTTGCAAGTTCTCCCACTTAGAAATCATGGAGGGGTCTGAAATTGTCATCGTAGGTGCATGTCCACTGTGAGAGACATAATCTAAAAAAAAAAAAAATATCCAGAAATCACAATGTATGATTTTTTTTTAACTATTTATTTGTATGATACAGCTGCAAATAAGTATTTGAACACCTGAGAAAGTCAATGTTAATATTTGGTACAGTAGCCTTTGTTTGCAATTACAGAGGTCAAACGTTTCCTGTAGTTTTTCACCAGGTTTGCACACACTGCAGCAGGGATTTTGGCCCACTCCTCCACACAGATCTTCTCTAGATCAGTCAGGTTTCTGGCCTGTCGCTGAGAAACATGGAGTTTGAGCTCCCTCCAAAGATTCTCTATTGGGTTTAGGTCTGGAGACTGGCTAGGCCACACCAGAACCTTGATATGCTTCTTACAGAGCCACTCCTTGGTTATCCTGGCTGTGTGCTTCGGGTCATTGTCATGTTGGAAGACCCAGCCTCGACCCATCTTCAATGCTCTAACTGAGGGAAGGAGGTTGTTCCCCAAAATCTCGCAATACATGGCCCCGGTCATCCTCTCCTTAATACAGTGCAGTCGCCCTGTCCCATGTGCAGAAAAACACCCCAAAGCATGATGCTACCACCCCCATGCTTCACAGTAGGGATGGTGTTCTTGGGATGGTACTCATCATTCTTCTTCCTTCAAACACGTTTAGTGGAATTATGACCCAAAAGTTCTATTTTGGGCTCATCTGACCACATGACTTTCTCCCATGACTTCTCTGGATCATCCAAATGGTCATTGGCAAACTTAAGACGTGCCTGGACATGTGCTGGTTTAAGCAGGGGAACCTTCCGTGCCATGCATGATTTCAAACCATGACGTCTTAGTGTATTACCAACAGTAACCTTGGAAACGGTGGTCCCAGCTCTTTTCAGGTCATTGACCAGCTCCTCCTGTGTAGTTCTGGGCTGATTTCTCAATTTCCTTAGGATCATTGAGACCCCACGAGGTAAGATCTTGCATGGAGCCCCAGTCCGAGGGCGATTGACAGTCATGTTTAGCTTCTTCCATTTTCTAATGATTGCTCCAACAGTGGACCTTTTTTCACCAAGCTGCTTGGCAATTTCCCCGTAGCCCTTTCCAGCCTTGTGGAGGTGTACAATTTTGTCTCTAGTGTCTTTGGACAGCTCTTTGGTCTTGGCCATGTTAGTAGTTGGATTCTTACTGATTGTATGGGGTGGACAGGTGTCTTTATGCAGCTAATGACCTCAAACAGGTGCATCTAATTTAGGATAATAAATGTAGTGGAGGTGGACATTTTAAAGGCAGACTAACAGGTCTTTGAGGGTCAGATTTCTAGCTGATGGACAGGTGTTCAAATACTTATTTGCAGCTGTATCATACAAATAAATAGTTTAAAAATCATATATTGTGATTTCTGGATTTTTTTTTTTAGATTATGTCTCTTACAGTGGACATGCACCTGCGATGACAATTTCAGACCCCTCCATGATTTCTAAGTGGGAGAATTTGCAAAATAGCAGGGTGTTCAAATACTTATTTTCCTCACTATATAAAATTACACACTCGCACATACATACACACTACATTGCCAAAAGTATTGGTTCACCTGACCTTTCCTGATATATGCGGTTATTTTCCAAACTGTTACCACAAAGCTGAAGGCACTCAATTGTACAGGACATCTGTAGATGTGCTATAATAAAATGTTGCATTCATTCGAACTTGGAAACCCAAACCTGTTCCAGCATTGCAATGTGCATAAAGTAAGCTCATTGAAGATCTGGTTTACATGCTTTGAAGATGAAGATCTTAAGTGGCCTGAAAAAGTCATATACAGTGGTACCCCGCTTATCGACCGGCTCGGACATCGAACTTTACGCTTAGCGAACAGTTTTTTGACCAAAATTTGCGCCCGCTGAACGACCAAATGCCTGCTTATCTACCTTTTTTTTTTTACCCTGACCCACGTGGAGCGAGGGCAAGGATCTTCCCAGTCTCGCCTCAGCCTTCGTGGAGAGAGCATCTATTGTAAATTTAACTTCGGTTTGTGAACAATAGTGTTATTTAGCGGTCAATATAACAGTTTAGTGCGTGTATATTGCATGTACATTCGCTCTTCGACCTTTTCGCATTTCGACCGGTTTTAAGGAACGGATTAAGGTCGATAAGCATTACCATGCTTTTTGACCAGGTTGCCCAATACTTTTGGCAGTTTAGTATATATTATATATATATATATATATATATATATATATATATATATATATATATATATATATATATATATATATATATATATATATATATATAATATGACATGTCATAGAAAAATGGCATCAAACCAAAAATATTATCTTTATTAGGTCTATTAAGACTTGGAGGAAAAATGTCATGCGATTATTGTGGTCAAAATTACAATATGTGATTGCGATATAATAAATGGTTTCATGAGATCACTTGATTGGTTATCATGGAAATTGCACACAGATTATATTAAAATTAATAATATTTTACAAAATGACATTTGCATTAATGTAAACATTTTTTCTCCAAGGTACAGCTGAATTAAATAAAACATTTGAAACATTTAATAGAAACAAACAGGGAACACCCTGCGACTGCCCTCAGGCCATTTCAATTATTTACCTGTTTTCCTGCTAAAGTTTAAGATACAGTATATTTGTTTACATACTTGAATACAGGCAATTTTGCAATCATTTATTATAAAATTTGTGAAACCTTTTTTATGAATTTTGTCCATGGTTCCAAAAGGCTCGAAACGGCCCGGTTTACACAGGATGTAACAGACAGACAGACAGACAGACAGACAGACAGACAGACAGACAGACACTGGGCAGAGCTGATTGAGTGTATGGGGATGTGTGTGGGAAAGCGGAGGTTGCCAGGTGAAGGTGCGCCAATCCGCGCGAGTTACACATAGGCGCCAAGGAAAGATGTGCATTACTGCGAGTGGGTGTGTGTCCCTGCGTGAGTATGAGAAAAGGAAAGTGCCGGGGCAAAAGTGTATGAAAGGTAAAACAGACTCTGTCTTTTGAACCATCGCCTGTCATCTCTTTCTTCTAACTTGGAACCAGTGAAATCTATTACAGATTTGTCATATTGCCACATGATGTAGCAACTTTAATTGAGTAAATCTAGCACACTATCTCTCTCTGCTCAGCCTTGGTGAGCTTAAAGCTAAAATATCGCCATATAACAGGCAAATTATTTGGGTACTAGTTCAGTGTCGGTCTGCTCAGCATCCATCTTCATCTGGTCTCCGTGCTGCACACACCGGAATGTCACCTGACCATACACTGAGACTATCTGGTCTTTTTTTTGGTTTGTTAAAGGTGCGGAAAATCTGCAAACTGTTCTGAGAAAGTACGTGTCCACACATGCACTTACTTATTTCATTAAATCGCAACATTTGCCATCATATAATCGCACTGCGATACGATTAATCATGCAGCACGAGTCATTGTCATTTTAAAAGTGTTTTATATTTTGATTTCGCTTTGGATTTAGTGCATTGTTATTGAGGAGGCTTTTGTTTGGCACTCTTTGGTTGTCTTGGACCGAACAAAATTCATCTTTATTAGTTTGAAAAGATGGCATTTATACTTATTTTATTAAGTCCAAGACGAGGCATTATCTAGCAGACTGGCTTTTCAGATTTCTTTTACGTCATAGTTTAGATCAGAAGGTTCGCATGACTTGTCCCAGCCGTAATTGCTTTTTTAAAGTCCACTGCAAGAGCAAGGTTATTGAGGGGTGATGTTTATTAAATTACCTCAACCTAGCTAGTGATTGACTAACTAATTATTAGAGGTTCACCATAAATATTCAAACTTTGAAACATTCTTGTCCTTCTAATACACCATAAATCATAAGAAATGTATTGACGTACATCATTAACTTAAAAAAAAAAACTTATATAAAATGATCTGTAACGGTTTCTAATTGAACAAATGTTTACAAACTAAAACATCTGGCAGAACTGCCAACAGCCAAACAAGGCCCAAATGACAGATGGCCTTGGTCCATGATGTTTTAACGATGCCGGCAGTGACGCACCTCAGCTGGACTTGGCCCAGCAGTGCTGGCTACTTTTTTCCTACACAAATAGGCTACTTTTGACATGCTGCAAGTCATTTTTTTATTTATTTTTGAATGCAGGCTGGAAGTTTGTATATCTATCAAGAGAAGTCGACTGAATGTTTTTTGTTTATGCTCAAGGAAAGCCTTAATCTATCTTGTAGTGAACTAAATGGTAAAATGGTGTGGACATTCCTTGTGATTAACTCCTGTAAATACATTGCGAAATAAAAATACTGTTTGTGATACTTATTCTCATAACTTTTTTTGACTATATATTTAAAAATGACCAGTTGAACTGATGATTGTGCAAAGTCAGCGTCGCTAACAACGATGTTTATAAGAGCATTAAAGCTCTCCCAGCAGGCCAAGAATCGTTACAATATACTTACTGTCTTAGAGTAGTTACAAACAGTTGCTCAGTGTGGCGTTCACCTTTCAGCCCCTGACCACATGAAGTTTACTTTGGCTCTTGGAGTTTTTCACACTGCTTGCTGTCAAGTGACCTGAGGGCCAAACCACTAACATAACACTGAAAGCCATTTCCAGTTCTAGGAAGAGTCTTGGTTTTTCTAATCTTATTCCGTTAAGAATGATAGAAAGCGCTGTGCTCTTTAACATGATTTTATAGCCTTTCCCAGATCTGTAATATGCCACAATTCAGTCTCTGAGCTGTGCACGTAGTTTCTTTGACCCTCATAGCTTGGCTTTAGCTCTCAGGTGAATAAACTATTGGACCTTTTATATAGATAGGTGTGGGACTTTCCAAATCTTGTTAAACAGGTGGACTTTTATAAAAATGTAGACTCATCTGAAAGATGATCCAGAGAAACAGAATGCACCCGAGCTAAAATTCAACTGTCAAAATATCGAAATAGTAATGTTGGTGTGATCGCTTTTTTTTTTTTTTGGATTGCTAAATTATCAGTTTTATTTTATTTTAAGAAGAAAAAAAATCTACGCATTCTAGCATTCGGCTGCAACATAAAATATAAAAAAGAATGAATGCTTACAGCAAGTCCTGTAGGTGGTGACAGCCACTATTAAGAATTTATTTGTATTTTATTCATTTTTCTCCAATTAATAATGACTCAAGGACACCTTTTGCTTGTTAGTGTCATGTGACAGTATTCTAACATCATGCTGGCAAATGTATAATCATGTTATGATTGCTGTTACACAATTGCTGTGACACATGATTCTTGAAATGTTGCTGCTTACTGTTGGGGTGTGTGTGCACTTGGGTTTATTGTGTCTATTTTGCTTAAATCTGATGAAAAGCAGGTGCAAACTCAAGCTATGATTTTGGAGCTGTTTGGTTTAATGTTGTGTTTTTCTTTTTCTTTTTCCATACCCCCCCCCTTCCTTCTCCTCCCCCCTCTCTGTGTCTCTCTCTCTCTCTCTCTCTCTCTCTCTCTCTCTCTCTCTCATCAGCTATGTGCAGTAAAACACACACCTCAGGCTTCAGAGGAAGAAGTTGGATCATTCACTAAACTTATTGAGGCCATGGGCTTCACTGGGCCACTCAAATACAACAAATGGGTAAAATTGATTTTATGTATCTGACAGACTTGCACCCAGAGCAACCTAAAAGCATAGGGGCCTTAGTACCATCAGAAGAATTCAGAATTCAATTATGATATTGCTCAGCATTAAATTGTATTTGTCCGTTAGACCATATTTGGCAATTATAATAATAGGTTTAATATCTATATTACAAAGAAAAAAAAAAAAAAAAAAAATAATCACTATATAGTAACATTAGATTATATATGTTTATATTCATTTTATTTATTTGCATTTTAAATAACACAAGGTAAAAAAACAAAAGTATGTGTATTTTTTTTCATATATTTGAGAGAGAGAGAGAGAGAGAGAGAGAGAGAGAGAGAGAGAGAGAGAGAATCACCCATTTTTGTGTTTTTACCCTTGTTTTTTTTATATAAAATTTTTATTTTGTTGTTTTATCTTTACCCTTCTAACAATAATTAGCAGTAATATCTATAGTAGTCTACTTTGAGCAGCATAAACAGTAGACATGATCAGTTAAAACCTTTGCTGTTAAATTTATTAACTTTTACAACTAGTTGCATTTTCAATACATATTGCACATACCCTTCCAGAGGGGGGGTAGGGTGGGTGTTGCGGGGAGTGAGAATTGCTTTTTTGTTGTAATTTTTTTCCTCCTCCTTCTTCTTTCTCTGCCTCTTCCAATAAAATACCTTGGATCGAATTGCAGATGTATCCATTATACCACAGAAACTTTCCTTTTGGAGCCACTGTACAATAAAATATTCATTCATTCATTCAACAGATAGTTAATGTTTTGCCTAAACACTGTCGCATTGCAAATTGTTTTTTTTTTTTTTATTTGGTTTTGTAAATGCTTCTTTTCTTGCAGAAAATCAAAATAGCCGCATTGCGCATGTATACTTGCTGCGTTGAGAGAATCAACTACGATGAGTTTTTCGAAAGTAAGTGCTACTTTATTTTCCCTTTATTTTAACGGTTTACTTTGGTTTGGTCAGAGTGAGGTTTTCTTGAAAATATGGCAGCATGACCTAATGAGACTTGATTCATGCCCACATGGAGTCTTTTTTTTTTATTTTTTATAAAAGGACCCAAGTGCTCAAGCACCCCTCAACTTCAGCAGAAATTAAACGAGCATAAGGGGAACTCTTTATCACCATCTGAAAGATTTATGTGGCGTTTTACAGACGTTGTTTTCTTTACCAAGGGGAAAAAGCAGGTGCAAACTTGAGCCGTGATTTTGGAACGGTTTGGTTTAATGTTGTGTTTTTGTTTCTCTCTCTCTCTCTCTCTCTCTCTCTCTCTCTCTCTCTCTCTCTCTCTCTCTCTCTCTCTCTCTCTCTCTCTCTCTCTCTCTCTCTCTCTCTCTCTCTCTCTCTCTCTCTCTCTCTCTCTCTCTCTCTCTCTCTCTCTCTCTCTCTCTCTCTCTCTCTCATATAGAGTGCTCCCTCCCTGACACACTCAACTCCTGGTTTTTGGTGGCACAGCTCCATGTTTGGTGAGTGCATACTGGTGCCTCATGTTGAGCTATGCCAAAATATAATTTAATATGATATAATATCATTTGTATATTTTCGTTAGTTGAGCTGGTCCTTTTTTTCATGGACACAGTGATCTAATTTTATTGCAATTTGTTTTGTGAATTCATATTACTTTCACTGTTAAAGTCACATAAAGGCACACTCCTTATTTGTATGTAACTGGTCTGAGAATAACTGTTTAGAGTATTATTTCTATGCTATATGTCCGGTTTCTTTTCTTTTTTTCTTTCAAAGTTTATTTATTTACACTAAGGCGTTCATGCACATGTGACCGGATCTGTCTGTGTTTATGAAACTGGACTTTCACAGAATTTATGTCATCAGAATGAAGTGAATGATTAATTGTGTGTATGCATGTGACTAATACTGTGCAGAATGACCTTGTGACCTTGTGAAGTCCACCTTGGGGTTTTCGACTTACTATAGTATATACCACACCGCCCATAAAAACTTAAAGCACTTTAATTGTTTGTGATCAAAAAAAGAAAATGTATGAGGCAAAAAAATTACGGGAAACATTTTATAATCAATAATGGTTTAGTCTTTTCATGATTTAGTCTTTCTACAATTGCGTTAAAAATTGCAAGGTGTAATTTCCTGCTGAAAGAAGCCATTACCATTAGGAAATGCAATAAATATGAAGGGGTGTGTTTGTTCTGTAACAATATTTAGTGGGTATAACGTGTCAAAGAAACATCATGCCAGAACCCAAATGTTTCCCAGCAGAACGTTGCCCAGAGCATCACACTGCCTCTGCCAGCATGCTTTCTTCCCCTAATGCATCCCAGTGCCTTCACTTCCCCACCTATGCAACGCACATGCACCCTGCCATTCACATGACGTGATTTCATAGACCAGACCATTTTCTTCCATTGCTCCATAGTCCAGGTCTGTACTGGACCATGGTTCTCATTTTACTGGTTGTTCCTCCTTGGACCTCTTTTTGTAAATACTAACCACTAAATACTGGAAACACCTTCAAGACTAGCCATTTTGAAGATGCTCTGTCACAATCAACTAACTATCAAAATTTGATTCTTTTCAATGCTCAGGCCGTTATGCTGCACATTTTTCCTGCTTTCAACCCATTAACTTGGAGAACTGACTGTTCAATTGTTATCTAAAATACCCCAACCTTTAAAAGTGGTTTAAATGTTGTGGCTGATTTTCGTTTCCATAAAATCTTACATTGGGATTCACGTATCGAGCAGGATATAAAGGATTTTAACCCCAAATTGCTTGATAGATATTTTGCACAAAAACTTTGGTATTCATGAAAATTCTGTTGTTTCAGAAAATATGAATTTGTTTTAAGACTTGTAAAGATTGTATTATATTGTAGAGTTTAAATTGCATGTTGTAATTAATAATCGAACACGTGAATATAATGAAGTTTCAAATGAATTGGATTATGGGGAAAAAAAATAAAAAAGAATTATAGCCAAGTAATGCTACATTCACATAGAGGATTAGAAGCTAGTTTATTTGAGGGACAGCGCATGTAGGATGTTTTTGAGACAAGGTAAGGGAGGTCGCGATTGGTTTGGACATGTGCAGAGGAGGGACATGGGAAGGAGAAAAAGAGAAAGGCCAAGCAGAATATTTATGGATGTGGAAGGGAATGTGATGTAAGGGTAGACCTGCAGGTAGTTAGAAAGAGGCAGATGTAGAGGGCAGGGAGTATGGTGATGGATGATCTGCTGTGGCGACCCCTATAGGGGGCAGCCGAAAGAGGAAGAAGAAGAATGCTAGGTTCACATGTCCTCTCTTGTTTACATCACCACAGCTGTGCAATGAGGTTGCCGGTAGGTGTTTCTAATGGTTGCCATTGTCTCTAGTGGTTGCCAGTAATTTTTATCTGTGAATATCACAACCGACATTCCACTATTGACAACAAAGGCCCACATTAAATCACCAGTGATCTATTTTGCTGGAAATCAAGTCACTTTGTCCAACTTGCTACATGTGTGATTGAAGTGTAATTTCTCTAGTACATTTTTATCCTGTATCTCTCTTTTGCAGGATGTGTTTGGTGAGGATGAGGCAGGAAGGCAGAGAAGGGAAATTTATGTGTCGCTACATCGTCCATTCTATGTGGGAGGATGTAGAACAGCGAAGCAAAATCATGGGGGTAAGTTTCAAGTGGAATGGCCTTTTGTGCCCATTACACTTATTTCACAATACACATGTAATGTTATGAAAACTTTTGGCAGGTGTGTCAACAAAATTTAATTACATTTGTTACTGTTGTTTTGGTGCCATCTTAAAAACAAAGTGTATACTGATTTGCACAATTAATGTTTGTGTCAGAAAATTGATATAGAACTCTGCTCTTGTACCTTATGTAACACCTGGTGGGTGCAGTATGTCATCATGTTATTTTGTGTGATATTGTGTTAGGATGATGCACATGGATAGATGGATGGATAGATATTTTAGTGTTTTAGTAGATATAGATATCTTTTGATCTTCTACTATGTAAATGCATAAACTTCAGGGGAAAAAATGTACAAGCTTTAACCATTAGGACTTTGTAGTCAGTGTGTCACTTAACAGGCAGCAAGGGAGATTTAATAAGGCTTTGATAATATACTTTCTCTTGGTACATATGCTGGCTGCCATGCTGAAGCTAAGTTACAAAGAGCAAAGCAGCCAATAAGCAACAAAATAATCATAACCATCCAGCTTATGAAAGCATACACCTTTCAGTATTTCCTCATACAGTCACTAAGACTTATTTTGTGCTTTTCCAAGATTGTAATTCTATGAGCATTAGGTAAGCCAATGTCTAGGGTTACACCTAAACTGCAGCTTTTGGTTTCACACCATGGCTGTCAATCTCAAGGGTGAAATAAGCAGCATTGGGCAGACTGTGTACACCTCATTTAAAAAAAAAAAAAAAAAAAAAAAAAGAATATTGTACCTAAGGAGCACAGAAGGCGAACATTGTATTTGCGAATTACATGTTCAGCTAAAAATGCATGCAAGCCATAAATTGAGATTTGGGAAGCTAGTGTTCAACTTTATTTAGAAGAGACTGGTTGAAACCACAAAAGTTATAGGTTAATTGTATAATGGATGAACCTGTTGTTCATTGAAAAGTTTATGTATATCTTGAACACTATAAAATGTTTAAACCACCTGGCACACTTGGTAGTCATGTGCTCTGATATCACCCGCATGTTGTAGTGTTGCAAACTGAACGTGATTAGGTTAATTGGGATTATGTCACAGATATCTACAAGGGTTTAATTAAACAAAGAGGAATCAATAGAGTTCTTTACAAATGAAGACATTTTAAAGCTATGATACAATAACAATCCTTGTTCAAATGAATGGTTACTATAAAAAGTAATTCAAATTATTAAATGGAGTCCAAATATGTGCAGGTATAGTGTCACGTAATCTCTACATCCCTTTTTGGTAGAAATTAGAACATTCATTAACAGGCCTCATAAAGATCAAGGAGCTATCAACATGAGTCCAAAGCTCTGGAGAACAACCAGAGTAGGGATAGGGTTTGATGATGACAACAATTTTTTCCCATTTTGAACATCCTCTAGAGAGCCATTTTTTCCATTAATAAAATATTTAAAACATATTTATTAAAATTCAGTGAACAGGTAATGAAGGCATTAGTCAGAGAAGCAAGTAGGAGACCAAGGGCAACTCTGCAGGAGCTGGAGGGCTTCACAGCTCCGAACCATAGCCCTGAATTTCCATAAAGCTGTGATTTATGGACGAGTGACAGAAAGAGGAAAATCCATATGAGTTTGCCAAAAGGCATGTTGGAGACTCAGCAAATTGAATTTTTTTAACATTAGCACAAAGAATTACACTTTTCATCAGCTGAGTTCTGGGAAACTGGTCAGGGTTGAGAGCCAGATGGATGACTCAAAATGCAGGTCAATTCTAGAAGAAAACTAATTCCATTCTGTAAGTGTCTTGAAGCAGCAGCAGAGGTTTGTCTTCCTTAAGGACATCAACCATGAGTAAACTTTAACCGGGGTGGTTTATAACAATGACTTACTTGTGCTAAAATAGACCAATCATAGGCCAGGCCTCAATCACTATGAATATGTAGTAAGTTTTAAAATTGCTGTCGACCAATCGATTTCATAAAATTTGGGGTAGAAGAATGGGCAAAAACAATTATGATGCAGGTAATATTAAAGGTATATCCAGTCCCTTAGGCTTGTATATCCACCAAGTACTGTCCCAAGGGTTAAATACATATTAAACAAACCTTTTTTTTTTTTTGTTTATTTAACCTCTTTGGTAGAAAGAAAGAAAGAAAAATAAAAAGTTGATGGCTGGTTGTGAAGCCTATGTCAGGACTGAAATATCTCCATCTACCAGAAATGAGGGCTCAATGAATCGATTGATGGGAATAAAACTTTGAGAATTAAACTTTAATGAGACTTGTAGAAGCCACACAGAAGATGAGATGGATGTTGGTTTTACTATTCATTCGCTGCATGTCTGCAAAGTCTACTTTTTAAACAAAGGACATGGCATAGCTTTCTCTAGTTGATCCTCTTTCTTTGATTGATTATCATTGAAGTAAAAGGCATTTGCGCATGGAGGCATGTCTCTGCAGGGACTATTATATAGATGTTAAATGTGATTTTACGTCTAAGTGGTGCTGCATTTACAAAACTATTTACCTCTCAGCTGTTTGAAGTAAAATTGTGGGTGCTTTTACTGAACCATATGAAATCACATTTCCTCAAATGAAAGCTGGCGTGTTTGAGAACAGCCTGATGATTTCCACTGACATGCCAAATACCTAATCATTGATCAGACAGACTGGGTGTAAAACAAATGCTGTTTTTCTGCAACCCAAAGTTGAATGAATAGGTTTGAAATTGTGTGACTGTATGTGAATGATTTGCCTAGCAAAGGAGCTTAAACTATAAATATAGAAGTAGTTATTTTGTATGCAATATGGCAACTGTACATGGGAGAGTTTGTTTCATATATGTAATGAGAAAACATAATGTAATGACCCCTATAAAAACCTTACCGGTTTCTGCACTTTCAGCCAGGACAATGCATGATTAGAAAATGAATGTGTGATTGATTGATCTGGTGTTGATGCTGCCCTATTTCATTCAGTTCTTGATACAAATGGATATAGTTGAAAGAGGATAGCAGATACAACACTTTAAAATTTTTTTGCAAATTATTACAGTGACCTGCTGTAATTGAAATATATAATTTTTTATTTTGATATTGCTGATACGATGATATGCTAATGAAATAACGTTATTAAATCAGCCACAGTAAATATTTACACACGCGCAGTAATTTAGTGCAGCATGTATAATGAGTGAGCAAGTTCAAGACCATTTAAAAACCTTTTCAGCCGTTCCAGCAACGGACGCTACACAGAAAATCTATCAGTACCGGTTAATCGGAAAACCGATGAATCGGTCGACCTCTAATTAAGATCTTGAGTGCCTCCACTTATTTTGCCCCACTGGCTAAATATGAGCAAAGAAGGCTGTGAAAATTGTCTTTTTTTGTTTAATCTTCTAAATTTATGTTGAAAAATGTAATCCAGGACAGCCTACTAACTATCTTTACCAGTGTCTGTTGTAGGCATTTCATGTAGTCTGCCCAGGTGCTACCATGGGTTATCATATTATACAGGTATGTAGAAGAGCATTCTTTACAGCCCTGGTGTACTCTGTCAATTAGCCTCTGGAAGGTGGAAGTCTGTGAATTGATCCTAAAGGTGTATGGCCAGGAAGTTAGGTCGAGTGGCACCTACCAGTACCACTTACATATGTCCAGCATGGTGATATACAGGGGCTCTTCAAGAAGTCATCAGTTCTCGCTATAGGGTAGGCATCAAACTTGGACTGTGCGTTAAACTTCTGGACAAGCTCTCATGCCTTTCTGTCTTTCTTTCTTTCTGTCTTTCTTTCTCTTATTCAATTTATATTTTGTTTGTTTATTTATTTATTTTAAAGATTATTAAAGTGCTGCTCCATTTACCTTGTGGAAGGTTCTGTTACTTCCAGGCATGATGATGTCCTGATTCCCTCCCTCTGGGGTCCTGGAATCCTGTTAAGTCTCTGCCAGTTGAATCAGTAAGGTGAATGCAGTGGTCTATCAGTTCTCTCTGCCCAGGTTTCAAAGATGAGATGTGCCTAATGAGCTCGTAAAGTTTACCCCTTTGGGATTTCTCCAGGTGATCTATAGTGTTGCTGGCTCTATCCGCCTGTCTGTGTCTAGAGCTGGTTATCTTCCTCCATGTTCTCCACCTTCTTAACAGCAGCATGGTCTCAGAAGTCATTATTCTGACTCTTTCCACTGTTTTCGTAGGTTAATGTGGTAGATTTAGCACACCGTTCAAGTGTCTCGGTGAACGAATTAATTTGTTTCCAGGTTCATGGTCCCTGCCATTTGGCCAACAGTTTATTTGTTGACAATGGAGTAATGGCAACACATTTTTGCCCTGGCTTGTACTGGAGAAGCTTGCATGCTGGTTCTTTTCTTGGGCTTGTTGTGGTGTAAAACTGGGAAACAACCAAAGGAGTAACTTTTCCAGTTTGCACATACAACACATTTTCAATAGCAAATCAATTATCACATTTATTAGGCACAGTTATCTCAGTAGCTTTTAGAACTAGAAGTTTCAGTGTCTCTCTCTGAAACTGGTTGTACCCTTTTTTCTGGGCTTGTTGTGGTTGTTGCAATGTTATCCTTTGATTGTTCTTTGTCGCTTCGGTCGATCCCTGAACTGCAGTGCAAACTTTATAGTGCAAGGAGAGTGACAAAAGATCTGTATCAGCTGTAGTGGTCCCCTAGCTCTTCTCATAGAGCAGGGGTGGCCAACCAGTCAGAGACCGAGAGCCACATTTTTGACCGTGTTCCTGCAAAGAGCCACATCATACACGTGGGCACACATGAACATCACCCATCCCTTCCTCTTACACACACACACACACACACAAGCACACACACACACACACACCTCTGCTCAGCCAGATTTATTGTAAATGTCACACACCAACATAATGACAGAAATTGACTCCTACAGTTCTAAGACGACAGGACAGTCATTTTCAACAATGAACATTGTGTGCACTGTCTCACACACACAAACTCTGTTTAACCAAGTCCACAAACAAAAATATAATAATTTACAATAGCGTTTTTCTTTTACTGTGCATGTTACTTAGTGGGACTTTTGGCATTCTTTGCCTTAAACAATCCCCTGCAAATCTGCCTCGTATTCCGTTGTTACCACTCGAAGCATTTCACTCGATGCTTTGATTTCACGTGTTTCAGGGTAGAAAACAAGGACTTGGTGGGTTTTTTTATGCGCGTGTTCACTTCGCTTGAGTTTAATACGGTGTTTTCGTCAAATGCGCATGTGCGTGAGATGACTATACCGCAGGGGTGGGCAATACATTTTTACAAGGGGCCACATGAGAAACCTGAATTGTGTCAGAGGGCCACACCAACGATAATATTTTAGGGACGCACCGAAATGAAAATTCAATTCAAATGTCAATTAAATCCATAATTTTTTGTCTTATGCCTTTTGCCTTGGCACCATCACTGGAAAACTTTCCTGCCTTTTCAAAAACGTCCTCTACCGACGGAGTGCGCATGCTCGGATTGACTTTACTTTTCTGCGCTGCGTTCTTCTCATATTTAGAATGGCAATCGAGATGTTTGGATTTCAGGTGATAAATTAAACCTGACTTGGAGAAACTCTTTTCAGATACACCCCCTCTTGAAATTTCAGCATTGCATGTTTTGCAAATCACTATCCGCACAGCGGAGACATGTTGCTCTTATCCAGATAACCGTGTGCTGGCTGCGCTTTTTTATTGCGTCATTACAATTGTGTTTCTGCCGTGTTGTTTCGGTGATTAAGGTATTTCCGAAAATTCTCGGTGCATCGCTGTAATTTATGATTGGCCTCATGCTAAGGTCTGATATACCGCAAAGTTTCCCAGTAGGGGCAAGCTCATTTAAGTCTTAGAAATACCGTATTGAACGTAAGCAAAGCGAACACACACATTAAAAATCAAACACACAAAAATCGATATGAACGTAAGAGCCGCATGAAACCGGCCAAAGAGCCGCGGGTTGGCCACCCCTGTCATAGAGAATCATAGAGACAGAAACCGGTGGACACTTGCCTGTATGCAAATAAGACAAAGGACAAACCTGAACTGTGTTGGCAACAAACTACTGGTATGCCTAGCCAAGAAAATAGCTGGCTGAGGACATGAATAATCTTGGGTATAGAAACTGTGCAGAGAGGAAAGACTTGTGGATAGCGTGTGGCATAGTCACAGAAGACCAGGATGTATTGATGCTCTGAACTGCTTTTCAGACCATCCATCGAGAGGAGTTATAAAGGTGCTCTGCTCCACTGATGCACTGAAATTTTGGCCGGTAGGACATGTAGTGCAGTGTAGTATAACATCAGTGTACATTTTGGCCAATAAAAGCGTGAGCTAATGCATGAGTAGGTCTTCTGTTGGGCAGAAGGTCTGTGGTGGAAGCCTCGAAGGTCCCAATGACCCTTTCCTCTTCTGGAACGTCCACCATGTCCAAGGCTAGATCCTCCTTAGCTACAGCCTTTGGGGTTTTTTTGGTAGTGTAAGCTGGCTTTTCTCCTCTTCAGTGCTTTCTTGCAGGTAGTCATACTACTTCTGTCACCATATGTGATCCAGCAGGTTTGCTGGAGATGCTTGTTGAGGCCTGCGAAGATTAAAAAAATGTGTAAAATGATGGCTCAACCAACAATAGATTAAATATGCCAAAGATATGGAATTTATTAACAGTATGCTCAGTGAAGGGTACAGTTGTGATGCAATATAAAAAAAAAAAAAGAAATTCAACCAATAAATATGTACATATCTTGCATATACCCATAAATAAATGTTGCGGGTAAAAATAGCATGCAGCACCTCTGCTGTGCACTCGCTTATGACACAATCTACTGTAACCTGATTGGCTGGTTAATCAACCTGGAAATACCCACCCTGAAAGTCTGACTACTTCCATTACTTACAGATAAATAAATAAACTGAATGGGAAACAACTCAAAGATTCAAGATCATGTGTGTGTGTGTGTAAGGGACAGGGAATGCTGGGGAACTGCAAAGAGAAAAGATATACCCATTTGTTATTGGCGTTACATGTGCATCCGCTACACCGACTGTAGAAACAACAAGGTAACTGTTTGTGGGCCAGTACTGTTGTGTCACACCTGTGATGTCACTCAATCACAAAAAAAATTACAACATATGCTTTCATGGCTATCCAACAATTGCAATATTAAATGTTAAATATATGCATTCCACAATTATCGACACCCTATGATGAGCCTGGAGAATGGCAAGGTATCCTGGACCGAATCTTTTCAGAGCCTACAAATTTTAAGGTGCTTCCTCTTCTAATCACACCCCAGATTTTCTAGGTCACTTTATAATGGACTTGATTACAATACTAAGCTTATTGGATATTCTAAATATTACCACCAATTTGTCAAATAATTGAGGCTGCTTATACAGAGGATTAACAGATTTAAGTCAGCCAATTGTATATTTTGTGTCAAATGATATGTATGTGTACTTTCTTACCTCAGTGTTTGACTGGTGTAATGTTGGCTAGTTTCCTTTTAAAAAATGCCATTCAGCGGTCCAATAAACATTTTACCTAACAATACTGTAACCGGCTGAATATATTTCCAGCAACCTGTTGTGTTCTTCACAAACCCAGTTTAGATATTTTAGTCAGCACAATATTTATACAGGTGCAGCAGCATCATTTATCACATACAACCACAGGATACTGTCTTTAATCCGTACGTCACTGTGCTGTCACTGCATTTGCTAGCTTTGATTGAGCAGTGCACAACATGGAAAAAGAAACCGTAACGACATTTACAAACCTGAGCCAACACACAATGGCACTATGCAGCAACTGTAGTCATTTAGTGCTTCATTGGAAAAAAGTCTAATGTTACTTGACTTTTAGGAATGATTCATAAGAATGTGGGGGTGGGGTTAAGTATGAGAAAGTGAGAAATTAAATCTGGACTGTAGGGTGTTTTAAAATGTGTATCACCAGCTCTCCAGTGTTTTTATAATTGGAATATTAAGTAAAGATTTCTTGCCTGCTTTCTAGTGTAAAATAAAATATTGAATCTGACCTGTGCCTTTTTAAAGCTTCTCAGGGTACACTTATTATATTCATATTCCTTTCTGTCATGGTAAACCAATAGCTTTTGAAGCTCTTGTTCTGATGCTCGGTCTAATCCCAATACTACTCTATGATTGAGTTGGCGGTAAATGTATTATAATGTTATGGGGGTAAATTATAAACCCGCTATCAAGTGAAGGGAATAACAGTGATCGTTACAATGGCACCTGTGAGGTGGGATAAAAATGGCTGAATGTGAGCAGTCGGTGCTCAAAGTTGATTTGTATGGACCAGTAAAAATGGACAAGTGTAAGGAACTGTGATTTCTAGCAACTGGATCAGAGCATCTCCAGCATGTTTGTGGGGTGTTTTTAGTGTGCAGTGGTTAGTACCTACCGAAGGTTGTTCAATGGAAGACGACAGGTTCAGAGGCACCAAAGCTCATTCACATTTGGAAACTGAATAAAATACCACTGCCAGCTACTCGCTGCTCTTATTTTATACATAGTTTTATGAAGGCAAAGTAAACTGCAGCCAATAGTTCTGTACTTTATTACAGTACATTATGGGGAAACAGTGTGGGGAAAACATCTGTTTACCTTTTAGCATGTGCGTCTATTACATATATGCCTCTTTCACCAACCTCTGTGTGTGTGTGTGTGTGTGTGTGTGTGTGTGTGTGTGTGTGTGTGTGTGTGTGTGTGTGTGTGTGTGTGGAAAAGGGACATATATTTTTTATGGTGCTATACATTACTATGACACAGATGTGAACGAGGTTAATGAGGTGTGGCGAGCCATTTTGAGGGGCGTTTCATTTCAAATTTATTTACTTTAGGTTTCTGGACACTGACAACAGCATTAAAGTGGCAGCAGCATGTTGACATCATTTTCCACTTCAGCCTTATGCCACTTTCTGTTAGGAATTAGCATAAAGAGGTTAGCCAGGTTTAAAATTATGATTATGTTAACTATATAGGAGAGGCATTCTGTTTTCTGCTCGGTCACTAAAACATTTTTTTTATTTATATTTATAAGACTAGAACAGGCCAGAGGAAAAGTCCTGTAAAAGCAGCATGAGCAATCACATCTGACAGGTTTGCAACAGGTTAGCTCAGTGTAAGCAGGGCAGCACGTCTCTCACCCAAACTCTCGTCACCATTCGGTTACTCAGGCTAATTGTATTGAGTGAAGGAAAACACTTGTCATTTGTGCTATGTGCCACCAGGCCTTGTTGAATTTCCATTCAGTCCATCACTTGTGTGTAGAAACACATTTACACACACACAGCCCAGCATCTGGCTGGTGTTTCCACACCATTTTCAGGGTGTATGTTTTTCTAAGCAGTAGTACGCATTTCCAGGCAGGATTGTGCATAAACAGCACTTTCTAGCCTTAGTTCTTGGGTTGTACAAAATGAGTTGGTGAGCTTTAGTGAACTTAAGAAATAGGAGTATAAAGATGAAGTATCGGGAGGAAAATTAAGCGTGTGTGTGTGTGTGTGTGTGTGTGTGTGTGTGTGTGTGTGTGTGTGTGTGTGTGTGTGTGTGTGTGTGTGTGTGTGTGTGTGTGTGTGTGTGTGTGTGTGTGTGTGTGTTTGGGGGGGGTGTTGGAAGTAAGAGGATAAGTGGGAAAAGAAAGACCAGAAAGCAAAAGTGTGTGAAGGAGGTAAACCATAGCCAGATGAGAGTAATTATTGGTAGGTCTCTGTAATCATGTACAGGTGCTTTGCTTTACTTTACTGTGCACTCTTGTGTGCGCACACACACGAGCCCAAACATATTGAAGATTGCACAAACATCTGTGGAAGTTTTATATAATACACTTTCATTTCCGGCCAATGATGTTAATGAATTAAAAATGAAAAATAAAACCTATTTTTGATTTATAATAAAAAAATATTTTTCACATCTAAGAAGTATATGCTCTGGGCTCAATAGATCTTCATACCACAAATAGCAAGAAAAGGTCATGTATGTAAAAAAAATAAAAAAAATAAATCTAATAAATGGAGCTACAAATATTTGCTGTAGATATTCTTTTATTTGAGAGTTGCATTTTGACTGGGCACATTGTACCAGTTGTAAATATTTTGTTCAAAAGGCAGACCCCCACCACCACCTAGTGGAATTTTTTTTCTTAGGTGTTTTTGCACCACCTTGTGGTTTTAAAAAGAATCAGGCAATATTTATTTATTTATTTTCCCCCCCCCCAGATTGATGCAGTTCATAGGAAGCAGAGTATGAGGGCTATGACTGAAACATTTTATGCTGCTATTTTTGGATATGATGAGGTAAGTTTCTTACGCCATGAAGCACAAATATAGACATAAGCATACACTACGTTGGGAGCCACTTGTCTTTATTTTACTTGAATGCTTATTTTTAATTTGTTTTGTTTTTTTGTTTTTTTTTATCTGTACTAGGTGAACCAATACAGATCAGCCATATCATTAAAACCATAAATAAATATAATTTATTAAAATAAATATTATTGATTATAGTAGCACCTGTCATGGGTAGGGATACTATTGGGAGCAAGAAAAAAATGGACAAGCATAAGGACCTGAGTAATTCTAAGGGCCAATTTATGATCACTATATGACTGTGATAAAAGCATCTACAAAACTGTAGGTTTTATGTGGTGCTTCCAATATCCAGTTAGAACCTACAAAAAGGTCCAAGGAAGGAC